>NW_028301539.1:20272500-20490000 GCF_042242905.1 Orbicella faveolata
GGAAAAAAGTGCAGGCTATTTTAAAACTCTCTTTTCTTATTATATCCACTTTCAATTTCTAATACATGGTAGATCATTTAAAATTTGTTAAATACTTCATTAATCGTATTTTTCTAAGAAGGAGAATAATACATGACAGAGTTGCATTGCATAATACATTTGAGATCATAAAGAGCATCAAGATTCAAGATTCACAAGTTTTCTCTCAATCCACTAAGAGAAAGGTTATTTTCATCATGTGTATTTATTTAGACGTGCAATCAGTAAGGAACGTCCCTGAAATATACGTGTTGGATAGAAAAACGGTCAGCGTAGTCAAATAGATTAATAGGCAGCGCGTGATCCGCTATCCCTACTGTTTTACGCGGCAATTTTACTGTTTTCCATCAAACTTTCAGAGCAGATGGCATGTACTAAATTAGACTGAGGTAACTGAGGCCCTATAAAAAGACTTCCAAAGGCGGTACGGCTTAGTTACTGAGACTTTTGTAGTTCGCGCTGCTTGCATCCAGGAAAAGTGCAATTAGGAACATTGTAGGGTAAGCAATTTTCAGGTTTAATTTACAAAAACGTACCCATTCTTGTCGTGCGCTAGCCATATGCAACAAACTTGTACTATAATGTAGTCTAAACAACCCTAAAAAATATCCACAAGGACAAACTTAAGTGCTTTTTTTTTGTCGCAACATTTAAAATCGTTTTTAAAACTGACAATCTGCGAAAAATCAACAATGACTGCTTTTTTAGACACCTTTATCACCACCCATTTTTATGAAAAGGCTCGCAGTAGCTAAGAGTGTGGGTGACCAGGTGTAACCAATCAGAGCCACGATTACAACCAAGTGACAAACAACAACCAATCACAAAGCCGGATGTATAATTAGGCGTCCAAAGTAATTTACTGCTTAAGCCTTTTAATTCCCTGAGGAACATAGGGCCGCAAAGTAATTTACACCGAAGAATAAATAAGACGCCATATATTGATGTATTCCGAATAACAGAGAATTGATTCCTGTCAACAGCTGCAGTGCTGTATTATCACACAAAACATTTAATACGATCAACCAAAGACTGTATGTGTGATCTCAATTATGCACGAAGGTGCAGTTTGGAAAACTGGTTGAGAAGAAGGCGATTAGTTATTAGTGGCAAAGCAGTTTGGTTAACAAGCTCTGTTGTGAGTACAACTCTGCTGATTCTTGATTCAGAATTTCATGAACACGAACTGCGTTTTACCCTAGCGCTGTCTAAAAAATTTAAAATCTAATAGAAGTTATGGATTAAAGGGCGAAATTAAGACTTTCGAAAATAATTCAGTCCAATCGACATTACAAAAAGAAAAAACACTAATTTATCCTGGCGTTTTTGACGTACAGTTACTTGAAATTTTCCTTCACGGAGGGAAGATCATTTGATGAAGATTTTGCACTTTGTTTTGGAAGGAAGAATCGCAACTTGAAAAACTTTGACAAGTGAATTATAGGGTGAATGACGTCCACAAGAAGTATTTTTTTAAAAAAATTATTACATAGTTTTCTAAGCTAATCTTAAATATAAAAAGAGCTCAGTTTTGTATTTTCCGACTGACCCTGAATTCCAAATATTGTTTTTATCTCCATAAAAGACGCTTTTAGTCTCCCGATTTTTAAGACTTTTAATTAAAACTACGTATTCTCCGAAACCTACTCAGAAAATAAATGTGTGTGGTAGATCGATTCAGATTGGGACTTTCACAGACGTGAGACTATTTCATCAAGTTTAGAAAAAACTTAAAATTAATCGATTTAGATTGGGACTTTCACAGACGTGAGACTATTTCATCAAGTTTAGAAAAAACTTAAAATTAATCGATTTAGATTGGGACTTTCACAGACGTGAGACTATTTCATCGAGTTTAGAAAAAACTTAAAATTAATCGATTTAGATTGGGACTTTCACAGACGTGAGACTATTTTATCAACTTTAGATAAAAATGAAAATTACTCTTCTTTATTGGGTTTGTGAGGCGCTGTTAATAATCACGAGAGAAGAAAATTATTTTGATGGATATTTCACTCGTCTCTTAGATAGAGTCAGGATGATATCTTAACCTTTCTTCAACGCGAGAGTTTGTTTCATTTTTAATTAATTAATCTACAGCACGAATTTACAAAAACCAAAGATGCAAACAATGAAGTAAAGAGATTCACTTTGCTATTTATGTAACTCGATGGAAATGGACAAATAATATTTCTCGTGAGGACTTAGCGCAGGGAAAACAAGAAGTCTTTCAGTTGAAGACACAATTATCATCGGCACAAATGAATGAAACACAAGAAGTCGTTCAGTTAGAGACACAATTATAACTAGTACAAATGCATGTGTTTATCGATAAAACAACGGAATCTACTAAAAATAACTTAAGAGAGATCTAACTTGCCTTGGAAATAAGGTCTGAATGGGCATGAACTCTCTTTGACTTCACCCGCTCTTGGCGCTGAGTCATGTCTAAACCTTTCATCCCTCTACGGAGCCGAAAATCATGAGTTACGGTGGGAGACTCTTGCAATATCACGAAGAGTTGCCCTGTAATTTTAGTGCATTTTTAATATGTTTTCTCCTAGAGTGAAATTATTTCCCAGTTTGCACGAAATCGTGTTCCTCTCACAGATAAACAACACAGAAATAACCACGGACGACATTAATATTAATGGAACGCTCAGCACTCCTTTGGAAAATACCACGACTGACAACGTCACCCAAGCATCGGGGTTGCACGAATACCTCCACCAGCCTCTCGGAGCCCTAATGTTCCAAATAACTTTGTGGTCAACCATTGTATTCCTAGGTGTGGTTAGTAATCTCTTGGTATGCTTCGTGATCCTTAGCCAGGCCAAGATGAAGACTTCCATGAACTATTACTTGCTGAGCTTGACCATAGCGGATCTGGGGGTACTACTTATCATCTACCCCATGGTACTGTTGAAATACCTCTACCCATTTCGCTGGTTGTTAGGGAAACACGCTTGTCATTACCTGTATCCTACCGTGGAGGTATTCTTCGGAGCCTCCATCTGGTCGATTACGGCCATTGCTATCGAGAGATATCGGAACATAGTGGGCGCCAAACGTTACCAGATCAAGCACAGATCTCGGGTGAGCACTTTTGTGGTTATTGGCGTGGTGCGGTTGGCGTCGTTTGTAGTTTCATCCGTTCCTCTGTACCCGGTTACGCATTACAATCCGACTCTGCAAATCTGCGGCCCACTTATGTCAAAGTTGTTATTCCAGTCTTACTAATAGTTCTCATCGTCGTCTGGTATGCACTTCCTCTGGTTGTCATAGCATTTACATATGTCAGGATCAAAAAACGAGTACTTCAAAGTGTTGCCTTCCGAACCTCGATGTCAGAGTACGATGATGGAGATCAAGCAGTCTTGTCGCAAGCTCCATCAAACAAAGAAAGAAGCGACAAAAGAATCTGGCAACAAAGCAACAAGACAACGAGAATTCTTACGCCTCTGGTAATTTTGTTCGCCGTGGTAATGTTTCCCTTGAACAGTTTTCGTGTGGTGGTACTGATTATGCCAGAATACTGGAAGAAGCCTTACTACAACCTGATCATAGGCCAGCTTATAATGTTCATTATGATCAACTCGTCTGCTAATCCACTGGTGTACTTCATCATGAGTAAAGAGTTCAAAGATGCATTCAAGAAAATCTTCACGAGTCTGAAGAAAAAAAAAGAACTTTTTCAAACAGATCAGTGGTAAAAGCAAATCCTCGGGGAGGACCTCACCTTCATTCCTAGAAGGCGTATTGGGTGACAGAGAAGAGAACCAAGGAGGAGCGAACAATAGCAGCAACGAGCCGCAGGCAGGGCTTGCCAATGGCAATATCCAGATTATCTCTGGTGTGTGATGGTAATGGGCCAGACCCTGGAATGTCTGGATTTCCTAAACTCCGAACTTTTACTCACATTTCTTATTATATATTCTTATTAATTCATCCGGATAACTGAATATTATTTATACCGCATAGCGATTGTAACGGTCAGACAGGGAGGCGTGGTATTGTTGTGACGAGCAAGAACCTTTTTCTCCGTGGCCTATCTGATTTTAGTACAGTTCTATTAGTATACTAATGCATATGCTGCAAGCTGATTGGCTCAGCTAGTCGTATACTATTAGCCATTAGAGTGCAGTGGTTGTCGGTTGTCCACAACATACGATGTTTTTATCGTTTTCCGAGGTTTAGGAAGAAAGTTTAGATGTAAATGGATAATTGAATTCCTGAGAAGACTAAAAGAAGGACATTGAAATTATTGAAACAATGGGTGGTACAGGACATGCAAGTGGGCTGGAGTCTTTGGTCAAATTTGTAAATATGGTTATTCAAAATATACAATCGCTGCTTTTATTTCCATTCATCTTGATAACTGAAAATTACTATATCCTTATCTATGATACCCGAAAATAACGCAACAACTGGGACCTAGGACAACGCGCTCATTGGAAACCATACCATACTTTAAATATGTTTGGAGTCTGTGTAAGTAGCATCTTCTCTACATGTTCTACGTTTATTTTAAGAAATACAAACTGGAGATATTGTTACATTTAGTATCCAGTGGTACGTTATCCAAAAGATTACTCTTCGTAAGATGGCGACTTTGCCGTAATCATTTATGTGTCAACTGCTTTTAAAGGTAAAACAATCATTCTTTGGATAACCTTAAGTGTTTTGCAAAAATATATATTGTACATGTATATATACGAAGTTCTCTTCCACCACGCGTGTGTTGACAGATCAACTGAGCCAGTGGAAACACTGGACGCATGTACCAAGGTTAAGTAACTTGACCTTAGTAACTTTTTACCTTGTTACAAGCTCAAATGTAAACACCACATAAGGGTAGGAAAGTATTTATCTGTAAATAAAATATACAGATCATGAACAAGATGTGAGCGCTATATTCATTTGCAACTTGTTTAGTGCGGTGCACCTTATATTATATAATTAACAAATAAAGAAGCCTAAGCCGTGTATTACACCGTGAAATAGCCTGCGTAGCAAGCGTTTCTTTGGGGCTCAGGAGCAAAGAATTACAGCGCGAAAAATGGAGCAAGCAAAAGAGGGGCAGGGGAGGGAAAGGAAGGAAGAAAATAACGTCTTCCCCTCCCCCACCCCCCTCTTTCCTGTTTTTTGCTCTCGCCCCATTCAAAACACCGAAGTCTTTTTTTGCTTCCAAACCCCACGGAAAGGCTTCCTACGCAAGCTAACTGTGATAAAACGCGACGGGCATTTGAGAACACGAGAGAAATGAAGAAAACACGAGCCGCAGGAGAGTGTTTTCTACATTTCTCGAGTGTTCTCAAATATAATGTCCGGAGTGTTTTATCACAGTGTAATACACGGCTTTGGTTTCTTCATTTGCTTTATGATATAGAGGTAATGTCGCGAAAGACAATAAAACACGCTTTTTCTATGTTTTATACTCTGATAAAGCATAGGTTTTTGACCAATCAGAGCGCGCGCAGGGTCCTATCTGTATTATAAATAACGTTTCCATATATCGTGCGCTCTGCTTGGCTGAAACAGCGTGCTTTATCGGAGTACAGAGGCATGGTGAGGGTTACCCGTCGTTTAGCCCCCAAATCGATTTGCCAAATTTGACCCAAATGAAACGTCTTCTTTGACTCAAAGAAACGCAACGGAAATTATCTATTTCTCTACAGTAAACATAGCTTCATGGAGGCCATTGGTAACAACGCCAATGTTAAAACTGCACTAAAATAACAGGTTTTGCTAGATGCCGACAAAACACGTAGCGAAATAAACAAATTCTCAACCAGCAAATGCGTCGGTAGAAGACATTATATTTGTTACGAAGGCAGAAATTATACTTTGTATATGTAATCGCATGGGCCCGAGCGTAATTAAAGATTAATTTCACGCAGGAGATTTCACGCGTATTTTCAAAGTTTTCACAAAATTGCCCGAGTCGCGGAGCAACCAGGGCAATTTGGAAAACTTTGAAAGTACGAGTGAAATTAATCCTTAATTGCCCGAGCGCACTTGCGATTACTTGTTTATCACATAAAGGGCAAAATTCTGTACAATGGAAAACTTCCAAGGTCTTGCCGTCGCGTAAACAGGTTTACTGGTTGTCATTAAAGAACAGGCTAGCAGTAGAACGGGGAAAGCCTACTATAATAGTAAGTAAAACACAGCAAGTTCAATTCATTCAAAGCAATCTTTTTACAAATAAAACTTTAAGATACCTAATTTTATTCACCTGTTTTGCGAAGCTTGCGACAGTGTGAAACTACTTCATCGATCGATGAAAGACGTAAACAAGTGTACAAACGAGCACTAATAACTTCTTGAATCCAAAACTCTTCTTTCCACCGCCAAAACTTAACGTACCTACAAAATTTACGCTTTTTTTTTTCTTTACACCGATAAGGTGACCTGTGATATTAATAAGGCCACCCGAAGCAAAACGAAGAAATTACATAACAGAGCTGCATTGCGGTGTAATACATTTGAGATCATAAAGAGCACCAAGATTCAAGATTCACAAGTTTTCTCTCAATCCATTAAGACAAAGGTTATTTTCATCTTATATATCTATTTAGACGTGCAATTAGTGAGACACGTCCCTGAAATATACGTCTTGGATAGAAAAAACGGTCAGCGTTGTCAAATAAATTAATAGGCGGCGCGTGATCCGCTATCCCTACTGTTTTACGCGGCAATTTTACAGTTGTCCATCAAAAGGTACCCATTTTTCTCGTGCGCTAGCCATATACAGCAAACTTGTACTGTGATGTAGTCTAAGCGGCCCTAAAAAATATCCGCAAGGACCGCTCTAAGTTTGTTTTTTCGCAGCATTTAAAATCGTTTTCAAAACTGACAATCTCCGAAAAATCAACAATGACTGCTTTTTTAGACACCTTTACCATTATTCATTTTTATGAAAAGGCTCTTAACAAGGTTTGCAGTAGCTAAGGGTGTAGGTAACCAGGTGTAACCAATCAGAGCCAGGATTACAACCAAGTGACAAACAATAACCAATCAAAGCCGGATGTATAATTAGGCGTCCAAAGTAATTTACACCGAAGAATGAATAAGACGTCATTTATTGGTGTGTTCCGAATAACAGAGAATTGATTCCTGTCGACAGTGCCGTGATTATCGCACGTAAAATTTAATGCGATCAACCAAACCCTGCATTTAGCGATCTCAATTATGCATGAAGGTGCAGTTGGGAAAGCTGTCCGAGAGTAAGGCGATTTAGTTATCAGTGGCAAAGCAGTTTGGTTAACAAGCTCTGTTGTGAGTACAACTCTGCTGATTCTTAATTCAGAATTTCATGAACACGAACTGCGTTTTAACCTAGCACTGTCTAAAACATTTAAATTTAAATTTAAAATCTAATAGAAGTTATGAATGAAAGGGAGAAATTAAGTATTTCGAAATATTCAGTCAAAGCGACGTTAAGAAAAAAAAAATTTATCCTGGAGTTTTGAACCGCAGTTACTTGTAATTTTCCTTCACGGAGGGAAGATCTTTTGATGTAGATTTTACACTTTGTTTTGGAAGGAAGAACCGCAACTTGAGAAACCTTGACAAGTAAATTATAGGGTGAATGACGTCCACAAGAAGTGTTTTTTTAAAATATTATTACATAGTTTTCTAAGCTAATTTTAAATATAAAAAGAGCTCAGTTTTGTATTTTCCGACTGACCCTGAATTCCAAATATTGTTTTTATCTCCATAAAAGACGCTTTTAGTCTCCCGATATTAAAGACTCTTAATTAAAACTACATATTCTCCGAAACCTGCTGAAAAAATGAATGTGCGTGGTAGATCGATTTAGATTAGAACTTTCACAGACGTGAGACTATTTCATCAACTTTAGGTAAAAATGAAAATTAGTCTTCTTTAATGGGTTTGTGAGGCGCTGTTAATAATCACGAGAGAAGAAAATTATTTTGATGGATATTTTACTCGTGTCTTAGATAGGATCAGGATGATATCTTAACCTTTCTTCAACACGAGAGTTTGTTTCATTTTCTAAAGTGAACTAACTATCCCAGTGAGCCTGAAACGTTTAACTTAAACCAATTTCCTCTGCTGCGGGAACGCTATTGGGTTTGTTTGCCTTTGAGAAACAAACGACAATCATTTCAATAATTATCTAAAACACGAATTTGCAAAAACCAAAGATGCAAACAATGAAGTAAAGAGATTCACTTTGCTATTTATGTAACTCGATGGAAATGGACAAATAATATTTCTCGTGAGCACTTAGTGCAGGGAAAACAAGCAATCGTTCAGTTGAAGACACAATTATCATCTGCACAAATGAATGGAACACAAGAGGTCGTTCAGTTAGAGACACAATTATAACTAGTACAAATACATGTGTTTATCGATAAAACAATTGAATCTACTAAATATAACTCAAGAGAGATCTAACTTACCTTGGGAATAAGGTTTGAATGGGCATGAATTCTCTATAACTTCACCCGCTCTTGACACTGAGTCATGTCTAAACCTTTCATCCCTGTGGGGAGATGAAGACCATGAGTTACGGTGGAAGACTCCTGCAATATCCAGAAGAGTTGCCCTGTAATTATAGTGCTTGTTTAATGTGTTTTCTCCTAGTAAAAAATTATTTTCCAGTTTTAACAAAATCGTGCTCCTCTCACAGAACAACACAAGAAATAATCATGGACGACATTCATATTAACGGAACACTCAGCACTCCTTTGGAAAATACCACGACTGACAACGTCACCCAAGCATCGGGGTTGCCCGAATACCTCCACCAGCCTCTCGGAGCCCTAGTGTTCCAAATAACTTTGTGGTCAACCATTGTATTCCTAGGTGTGCTTGGTAATCTCTTGGTATGCTTCGTGATCCTTAGCCAGGCCAAGATGAAGACTTCCATGAACTATTACTTGCTGAGCTTGGCCATAGCGGATCTGGGGGTATTACTTACGATCTATCCTTTGGTACTGTTGAAATACCTCTCCCCGTTTCGCTGGTTGTTAGGGAAACACGCTTGTCATTACCTGTATCCTACCGTGGAGGTATTCTTCGGAGCCTCCATCTGGTCGATTACAGCCATCGCCATCGAGAGATATCGGAACATAGTGGGCGCCAAACGTTACCAGATCAAGCACAGATCTCGACTGAGCACTTTCGTGGTTATTGGCGTGGTGTGGTTGGCGTCGTTTGTAGTTTCATCCGTTCCTCTGTACCCGGTTATGCATTACAATCCGACTCTGCAAATCTGCGGCCCACTTATGTCAAAGTTGTTATTCCAGTCTTACTCAATAGTTCTCATCGTCGTCTGGTATGCACTTCCTCTGGTTGTCATAGCATTTACATATGTCAGGATCAAAAAACGAGTACTTCAAAGTGTTGCCTTCCGAACCTCGATGTCACAGTACGATGATGCAGATCAAGCAGTCTTGTCGCAAGCTCCATCAAACAAAGAAAGAAGCGACAAAAGAATCTGGCAACAAAGCAACAAGACAACGAGAATTCTTACGCCTCTGGTAATTTTGTTCGCCGTGGTAATGTTTCCCTTGAACGCCCTTCGTGTGGTGGTACTGATTATGCCAGAATACTGGAAGAAGCCTTACTACAATCTGATCATAGGCCAGCTTATAATGTTCATTATGATCAACTCGTCTGCTAATCCACTGGTGTACTTCATCATGAGTAAAGAGTTCAAAGATGCATTCAAGAAAATCTTGACTAGTCTGAAGAACAAGAAGAACTTTTTCAAACAGATCAGTGGTAAAAGCAAATCCTCGTGGAGGACCTCACCTTTATTCCTAGAAGCCGTATTGGGTGACAGAGAAGAGAATCAAGGAGGAGCGAACAATAGCAGCAACGAGCCGCAGGCAGGGCTTGGCAATGGCAATATCCAGATTGTCACTGGCGTGTGATGGAAATTTGCCAAACCCCAGAATGTCTAGATTGCCTAAACTCTGAACTTTTTCTCACATTTCTTATTACATATTTTTTTAATTCATCCGGATAACTGAATATTATTATTCATGTCGCATAGCGATTGCAACTGTCAGATAGGGAGGCCTGGGGTTGTTGTGAGGAGCAAGAACCTCTTTCTCCGTGGTCTATCTGATTTTAGTACAATTCTACTAGTATAGTAATGCAGACGCTGCAAGCTGATTGGCTGAGCTACTAGTATACTATCAGTGATTAGAGTGCAGTTGCTGTCGGTTGTCCACAAAATGCGACGTTTTTATTGTTTTCCGGGATTTTGGAAGAAAGTTTAGATGTAAATGGATAATTAAACTCCTGAGAAGACTAAAAGAAGGACATTAGCGGTTTCTTGACTTTAAAAAGTTGAAGTTGAAAAAACGGGTGTTCCAGGACATGCAAGTGGGCTGGAGTTTTTGGTCAAATTTGTAAATATGGTTATTTAAAATATAGAAACGCTGCTTCTATTTCCATTCATCTGGATAACTGAAAATTACTTGATCTTTATCTATGATACTCGAAAATAGCGCAACAATTGGCACCTAGGACAACGCGCTCATTGGAAACCATACCATACTTTAAATATCTTTGCAGTCTGTGTAAGTAGCATCTTCTCTACATGTTCTACGTTTATTTTACGAAATACAAACTGGAGATATTGTTACATTTAGTATTCAGTGGTGTGTTATCTAAAAGATTACTCTTTGTAAGATGGTGACTTTGCTGTAATTATTCAATGATTACGACATCTGTCAACTGCTTTTAAGTGTAAAACAATCATTCTTTGGATAGCCTTAAGCGTTTTCCAAAAATACACATTGTACATGTATATATACGAAGTTCTCTTCCATCACGCGTGTGTTGACAGATCAACTTGAGCCAGTAGAAACTCTGGACGAAATTACCAAGGTTAAGTAACTTGGCCTTAATAACTTTTTACCTTGTTAAAAGCTCAAATGTTAACACCACATAAGGGGTAGGAAAGTATTTATCTGTAAATAAAATATACTGATTATGAACAAGATGTGAGGGCTATATTCATTTGCAACAGGAGCCATAATCGGGGACGGAGACCGTAAGTCTTGGGATCTGCACGCACCTATGATATGGGACAATTTTTCTATTTTTAGAACAAATTGCGCCATCCTGACGTCATATATCCGCGCGGATCCACCCACGTGTCGGGGGTTTTCGCGTGGATGTTGTCACGTTGCATGATCAAATGGTGAGAGTCGCAAGATCCTCTTGCAGATTTTTCACAGCGATGGCAGGGAATAAGGCAAGGAATTAGATCCAGGGCTCTTATATGTAGTTTTATGCTCTGAGCTGATGGAAAAGGTGAGTTTTTCAGGGTCGAAAACAAGACTTCAATTTCGCGCTGTGAATGAATAATATGTGCTCGCGCTAGTTGAACGCGTAAGCTTTTGCGTTTGTTCTGTAAAGAAAAGTTATGAAAGAAAACTCTTTACTCTGGTATCGAGTTAATTTGAGAGTTTCCCGAAACAATGCTTAATCATAACCAAACCCTGTTTTTGATAGTTTCTTATTGCTTCTGTTTGTTTGGCGAGTTTGCAAAAGTTTTTTAATTTAAAGGAAAGTCTGACGCGTACATAAGTAGCTCATTTGCATAGTGCAGCGCGTGCACTTTCAAATCCGAGTCGGTGTTTTCAATTGTCAACAAATCTTGACAAAGATTTCTTTCGTTGTCTTTTGCGCTGAGATGCTGCAACAATTTTCACCAACGCCAAAAGGTTACTAACATCATGTGTTTTTCTTTAACACAGTGAAATTTTACACTGCGAAAATAAACTAGACAAGGAGTTTTGATAACTCGACCAAAGAAATCGAAATCGTTTTTCGAGTTGATCATAGAAAGCGTCATCGTAACTTTGCTGATAATTTCTGCTGTATTCACATACTTTCAGCTAAGCTTTTAATATGTTCTCAAACATTTATCAACCTTAAAGATATTTAAAAACTAGAGATATTATATGAGTTCAATGTACGTTTTCACACGAAAGTGGGGAAGTCCAGTTAGTCATGTTTTACTGACTGTACAAAACACGCATAGGCGGGCGCTCTTCTTCATCGACAACAGACAATTTATTGGATTTTTACATAAACAAAACTGAGCAGCATCTACAGACATAAAATTTCTTGTCACTTATTGCGCCTTGATAAAGCATCAAGCATCGCTTACAATTCGGGCGAAACTCAAACTTGCAATTGCTTTGTTTTACTTTTCGGTCGAGATAGACCTGGCGAAATCCTCGCAGGCGTGTGGCAAGAGGAGGGAAACTTTGAAGTCCTGAAACGGTGCTATATCCAAATATATCCAACTGGTTTCTTGCTGTGTCACGGTTATGGAAAAGCTGTTAATCTTCAACATATGTGAAACTTAGAGTGGAGTAATGTGGAGCTCTTGTAAAAGAAGCAGCGGAACATAACTTGGTCAGCGATATGAAGCGGAACATAACTAAATTCGGCACTGTGTTACTTCAATCAAACTGGAGCAGCTTACGACGAAAATACTAAGGCAAAATTCCAACAGACATGAACGTATTGATTTGTGGGCCAAAAACATCAAACCTTTCGGGAAATTTTGGACGCCATTTTCCAGCGCTATATCTGCAAAAATCCACGCAGCATGTACGCGTGTGTGTCGCACATGATGGCGCAATTTGTTCTAAAAATAGAAAAATTGTCCCATATCACAGGGACAGCATCAATACTAGAAATAGCGCGCGCTTACGGTCTCCGTCCCCGATTATGCCCCTGGGACTCTCGCTCTATTCAAAACACCGAAGCTTTTCTTTGCTTCCAAACCCCACGGAAACGCTTGCTCCGCAGGCTAACTGTGATAAAACACGACGGGTATTTGAGAACATTTGAGAAAACACGAGCCGCAGGAGAGTGTTTTCTACATTTCTCGAGTGTTCTCAAATATAATGTCCGGAGTGTCTTATCACAGTGTAATACACGGCTTAGGTTTCTTCATTTGCTTTATGATATAGAGGTAATGTGGCGAAAAACAATAAAACACGCTTTTTCTATGACCAATCAGAGCGCGCGCAGGGTCCTATCTATACTATAAATAACGTCTGCATATATCGTGCCCTCTGATTGGCTGAAACAGTGCGCTTTATCAGAGTACAGAGGCATGGTGAGGGTTACCCGTCGTTTAGCACTTAAGTCGATTTGACAAATCTGACCCAAATTATACGTCTTCTGTGACTCAGACAAACGCAACGGAAATTAGCTATTTGTCTGCAGTAAACATAGCTGCATGGAGGCCGTTGGTAACAACAGCAATGATAAACCTCCACAAAAATAACCAGTTTTGCTAGATGCCGACAAAAAACGTAGAGAAATAAACAAATTCTCAACCAGCAAGTGATTCGATAGAAGACATTATATTTGTTATGAAGGCAGAAATTATACTTTGTATATGTAATCGCATGGGCCCTCGGGCAATTAAGGATTAATTTCGCTTGTATTTTCAAAGTTTCACAAAATTGCCCGAGTCGCAGAGCGACGAGGGCAATTTGGAAAACTTTGAAAATACAAGTGAAATTAATTCTTAATTGCCCGAGCGCACTTGCGATTACTTGTTTATCAGATAAAGGGCAAAATTCTGTATAAAGGGAAACTTTCAAGGTCTTCCGGTCGCGTAAACAGGTTTGCTGGTTGTCATTAAAGAACAGGCTAGCAGTAGAACGGGGAAAGCCTACCATAATAGTAAGCAAAACACAGCAAGTTCAATTCACTCAAAGCAATTTCTTTACAAATGAAACTTTAAGCAATCTAATTTTATTCACGACCTGTTTTGCGAAGCTTGCCGACGGCGTGAAACTACTTCATCGATCCACATAAACAAGTGTCCAAACGAGCACTAATAACTCCTTGAATCCAAAACTCTCCTTTCCACCGCCAAAACTTAACGTACAAACAACATTTACGCTGTTTCTTTTTTTACACCGATAACGTGACCTGTGACACTAATAAGGCGACCCGAAGCAAGACGAAGAAATTACCTTTCAGTTTGTCAGCAATGAAGTTCTAACGGTAACTCTATGCTTCGTGTGACACCAGCCCCACTCAAACTTCTTTCAGGCTGCGAATTAATACATTTTTGGATGGAAAAATCCTTTGCTTTTCCACCAAAGACTGCACTTTGCCGTATGTCGATTTTCTTTCACGTAAAGATGAAATAATCGCGTTTAGATCAAACTCAGAAGCGATGCGTTTCTGAAATTCCTTTTCAAAACCCGTTTGAAGCGGGAAATCAACTTAATGCAGTTGTGCTCAGACAGTCAGCATCAAGTAATCATGCCCTCTTGATTACCAAAAGTGCCCTCGTAATTAAGAAAAAAAACATGCCCTTTGTCTCAGCCAATCAGCATTCAGTAACTCTGCGCATATATGACACAGATGTAAAACAGAAAACACTTATTCAGCTGTGTCTGCTTATGATGAGAAGCTTAATTTTTGTAAAAATGCTCAAAAAAGACTGCATGGAGTGTAGTAACGTTCGTTCGTTAAAAAGCGATCTACGGTCATCTCAGCGAAGTGAACGTCAACAATTACAACGCTTACCCGACGAGTGATCAGTTAAAAGCTTGCTCTGATATTCTCTCCTGTACTTGGAGCAGACCCAGTGGGAGCAACTTAGTCTTTCCAGCTTTGACGCTAGTTCGGACAATCTTGCAGCAAGCCGTAAATAACTGCAGCTCGTTTCAAATCCAGCTCCTCATTTCGTATTCCCGATGTGCAAGCTTTGAGCTCTTTGTTTCGTAATTTCCTTTGGAAAAGTGCACGTTTCCATGAGCCGCAATGTGGCCAGATTCCTCAGGACAAGAAATTTTAACTTTTGATCCTTATTTTGAAATTAAACTAAAAAGCGAAATCTGAAATGGTCGTTCTTATCTCGAAAGCCAATGGAAACCGAAAGTTTAGCTCAAGATCAATTTGTGCTCGACAGCTGCTGTCTGGTGAGCCGATCAAATTATTGGAACAATTCTAAAAAGGATTACGACTGGCCTATTTTAGCGTACGTTATCAGAGATCAGATCCACGCTGACGCCAAAAGTGGCGTCAGCGTGGACCACTCCACTCGCCACCCCTTCTGACGCCACTCCTCGTTTGGAAAGTAAAGTTTGGTTTGAAAATATTAGCTGAATGTGTGGGAAAATTAACGGATTCTTTATCATAAAACAAATAAAGACGCCTCGACTGTGCTCTGTTCTGTTGTAAAGCACTTAGGAAGCGGTAGAGTACTCATGAAGAAGGGAGAAAGTCTCGACTACCTTTCGTGTTAGTTTGGGTTTCCCCCTACACTTCCTTCGTGCTCTTCCGCTTCCTAAGTGCTTTACAACCGAACATAGCACAATCGAGGTTTCTTTATTTGTTAACTACAAATTAAAATATGAAGTAAAATAAATATGGGTTATTGACCAAGTGTGAGGTCAAGATGGCTGGATATTGGCCAATTTACATCTGGTTTTCACTGGCGTGGACAAGCGCCAACACAATAATTCTTGAAAGAATAAAAGATGCGAATGCAACCATAACACTACTGGAAAAATGACCTGAAAAAATTTCAGGCTCTGAACGGGATTCGAACCCACGACCTTTGCGTTACCGGTGCAATGCTCTACCAACTGAGCTATCAAAGCCACATGAGAGCGGTAGTGTGTGAGTTCGGCCCTATGTATATGTTCAGTGGACGTAATACTCGGCTCAAGCATATGAATTCCATGGTGATAGATGTCCAACAATAATTCTTATTTCACTGTATAGCAAAAACGGCCTTAACACAGGCATAAGCACAAGCGCAAGCACAAGCTCAAGGATCAAAATGTTTCCTTTGTTGTTGTGCTTGCGCTTATGTTTGCGTTTGCGCTGCAACAAGTGAAAACGAAATACCGCTAACACAAGCTCAAGGATATTTACCACACGTGGTTATGTTTGGCTAATACAAACATTGGATCCAGATTACCTCGCGCCTAAACAGTTTTCCAAAATGGAGGAAGGTTCGGATGAGTTTGCTTGTGCTTGTGTTTGCGTCGAATTTCGTTTTCACTTGAATCATCCCTATTGCTTACGTTTGTGCTTGCGCTTGTGCTTGCGCTTGTGCTTGCGCTTGTGCTTGCGCTTGTGCTTGCATCGCTGGTGAAAACCAGGCTTCAGCCTCAAGCCTAGTTGTAGGACAGGAGAGATGAAGGAAGAATTTGTAGTTTGCAGATTGATTTAAGGAAGAACAGAAAAAACAAAACAAAACAAAACACTGAAAAATAACTATAGCCATTTCGAGCCAGTATTGGTCTGACAGTAAATAATGTTTTATAGCCAAGATTGTTTCGTTCATATTGTTTTAGGGAAAGAACCATTCTTTCCCGCAGTGCATTTGAAACTTTTGAAAATACAACTGCAAACAGTACATGTGTGGACTTTGACATAAAGCCCGAGTTGGCACTTCTTCAAAGGAAGCTGAAACCGTCGAAAAAAACTACAGAGCTTTTAAAAGAAAGTATAAAAATTGCGATCTTTTACGGAATAGTGGCTTTACAAGCGTTGCTATGTGATCAATACCAGCAAGTAGAATTTGGCGAATTTTTTTATCAATTAATAATGATCATAAATTGATTGATTCATATTTTTTCATTTTTTTTTGCGAATGTCTCAGAAGCTTAAGAATTTTATTGAGTGATAAATGGTAAATTCGAAGATGGAATATTTCCAGGCGGAGCCTCTTACAGGGTCATCTGCAATTCTAAAACCGTTTGGTTTAACTGTTTCTCTAGGGACTCAGTCAGTCATAAATAGAGAACAATACTCCCAGTACTTGATTGGAAAAAATAGTGTGAGGAAAATAAGAAATTACTCAGGAAAAAGCAAGTGGTCCATCAATCTAGCTCTGTGAAAACGACACGAAAACACGTCAAACAGAAGTTTATCTATCAACAAAAACGCTTCGGATATTTTTTAAACGTCTACGTTATTCATTTTTTCGCGCTGCTGCGTGTTTCTCAGTGGTTTCAAAATCGTGTGTGACGACGTTTGTCTAAATCGAACACAGGGTTTTGTCCCCCTCCCGTCGACGATAAACTCTGGTGTACTGGTAATACTGCAATCAAATTGGCTGACCTTTTGTTTTTCTGAGAATCGTTGGATAACTTATAAGATAACACGCTGTCAAGCGAGCCATTACTTGTTGATAAATGAGTTATCATCTAGCCTCTGCTTTCTGACCTTCCCAAGCAACGTTTGCAACGTCAGTTATCAGACTTAAAGTCGGGAGACAACAGCCGTCATTCTTTCATTCATCAAATGATTTCCGCGAAGAATTGAAGAACTTCCTCGCCTATTTCGACTAGAAAGCGTTTCCAACGGACAGAGGTATGATAGTTTCTTTTAAGCCAGTGATAGATGTTTTTAAATGTTCCCTCCATTAGTTTGTCGATGAACGCCACGTTTCGTTCAGATTATCACTGAAATCTACGTTGACGAGCGACGCGTGTTTCGTTTGTAGTAATCTCTTGGTCCATTTCATGGAAATTTCGCCGAAAAAAAGTGCAGGCTATTTTAAAACTCTCTTTTCTTATCATATCCACTTTCAATTTCTAATACATGGTAAATCATTTAAAATTTGTTAAATACTTCATTAATCGTATTTTTCTAAGAAGGTGAATAATACATAACAGAGTTGCATTGCGTAATACATTTGAGATCATAAAGAGCATCAAGATTCAAGATTCACAAGTTTTCTCTCAATCCACTAAGAGAAAGGTTGTTTTCATCTTGTGTATTTATTTAGACGTGCAATTAGTAAGACACGTCCCTGAAATATACGTGTTGGATAGAAAAACGGTCAGCGTAGTCAAATAGATTAATAGGCGGCGCGTGATCCGCTATACCTACTGTTTCACGCGGCAATTTTACTGTTGTCCATCAAAGGTCAGGGCAGATGGCATGTACTAAATTAGATTGAAGTAACTGAGGTCCTATAAAAAGACTTCCAAAGGCGGTACGGTTTAGTTACTGAGACTTTTGTAGCTCGCGCTGCTTACATCCAGGGAAAAGTGCAATTAGGGAACATTGTAGGGTAAGCATGATTTTTAAGTTTAATTTACAAAAACGTACCCATTTTTGTCGTGCGCTAGCCATATGCAACAAACTTGTACTATCTGTAGTCTAAGCGGCCCTAAAAAATATCCACAAGGACCGCTCTAAGTGTGTTTTTTTTTCCGCAGCATTTAAAATCGTTTTCAAAACTGACAATCCCCGAAAAATCAACAATGACTGCTTTTTTAGACACCTTTATCATCACTCATTTTTATGAAAAGGATCTTAACAAGGTTCGCAGTAGCTAAGAGTGTTGGTAGCCAGGTGTAACCAATCAGAGCCAGGATTACAACCAAGTGACAAACAATAACCAATCACAAGGCCGGATGTATAATTAGGCGCCCTAAGTAATTTACACCGAAGAATAAATAAGACGCCATTTATTGGTGTATTCCGAATAACAGAGAATTGATTCCCGTCAATAGCTGCAGTGCTGTGATTATCACACAAAACATTTAATGCGATCAACCAAAGACTGTATTTAGTAAACTCACTTATGCATGAAGGTGCAGTTGGGAAAGCTGTTTGAGACAAGGCGATTAGATATCAGTGGCAAAGCAGTTTGGTTAACAAGTTCTGTTGTGAGTACAACTCTGTTGATTCTTAATTCAGAATTTCATGAACAAGAACTGCGTTTTAACCTAGCGCTGTCTAAAAATTTAAAATCTAATAGAAGTTATGGATTAAAGGGCGAAATTAAGACTTTCGAAAATAATTCAGTCAAAGCGACATTAAGAAAAAAAACACTAATTTATCCTGGAGTTTCTGAAGTGCAGTTACTTGTAATTTTCTTTCACGGAGGGAAGATCTTTTGATGAAGATTTTACACTTTGTTTTGGAAGGAAGAATCGCAAATTGAAAAACTTTGACAAGTAAATTATAGCGTGAATGACGTCCACAAGAACTATTTTTTTAACAAAATTATTACATAGTTTTCGAAGCTAATTTTAACTATAAAAACCCTGAATTCCAAATATTGTTTTTATCTCGAGAAACAGAACGCTTTTAGTCTCACAAAATCAAAGACTTTTAATTAAAACTAGGTATTCTCCGACACCTGCTGAGAAAATGAATGTGTGTGGTAGATCGATTCAGATTGGGACTTTCACAGACGTGAGACTATTTCATCTACTTTAGAAATAAATTAAAATTAATCGATTTAGATTGGGATTTTCACAGACGTCATACTATTTCATCAACTTTAGATAAAAATGAAAATTATTCTTTTCTAATTGGTTTGTGAGGCGCTGTTAATAATCACGAGAGAAGAAAATTATTTTGATGGATATTTCACTCGTCTCTTAGATAGAGTCAGGATGATATCTTAACCTTTCTTCAAAACGAGAGTTTGTTTCATTTTCTAAAGTGTACTAACTATCCCAGTGAGCCTAAAACGTTTAACTGAAACCAATTTCCTGTGGTAGGGAAGGCTATTGGGTTTGATTGCTTTTGAGAACGCGAAACGAACCACAATCATTGCAATCATTATCTACAGCACGAATTTACAAAACCAAAGATCCAAACAATGAAGTAAAGAGATTCACTTTGCTATTTATGTAACTCGATGGAAATGGACAAATAATATTTTTCGTGAGGACTTAGTGCAGGGAAAACAAGAAGTCGTTCAGTTGAAGACACAATTATCATCGAAACAAATGAGTGGAACACAAGAAGTCGTTCAGTTAGAGACACAATTATAACTAGTACAAATGCATGTGTTTATCGATAAAACAACGGAATCTACTAAATATAACTTAAGAGAGATCTAACTTACCTTAGAAATAAGGTCTAAATGGGCTTGAACTCTCTTTGTCTTCACCCGCTCTTGACGCTGAGTCATGTCTAAACCTTTCATCCCTGTAGGGAGCCGAAGACCATGAGTTACGGTGGAAGACTCCTGAAATATCCAGAAGAGTTGCCCTGTAATTTTAGTGCATTTTTAATGTGTTTTCTCCTAGTGTAAAATTATTTCCCAGTTTTAACGAAATCGTGTTCCTCTCACAGATAAACAACACTAAAAATAACCATGGACGACATTAATAGTAACGGAACACTCAGCACTCCTTTGGAAAATACCACGACTGACAACGTCACCCAAGCATCGGGTTTGCCCGAATACCTACACCAGCCTCTCGGAGCCCTAGTGTTCCAAATAACTTTGTGGTCAACCATTGTATTCCTAGGTGTGCTTGGTAATCTCTTGGTATGCTTCGTGATCCTTAGCCAGGCCAAGATGAAGACTTCCATGAACTATTACTTGCTGAGCTTGGCCATAGCGGATCTGGGGATACTTCTTACCATGTATCCTTTGGTACTGTTGAAATACCTCTACCCATTTCGCTGGTTGTTAGGGAAACATGCTTGTCATTACCTGTATCCTACCGTGGAGGTATTCTTCGGAGCCTCCATCTGGTCGATTACGGCCATTGCCATCGAGAGATATCGGAATATAGTGGGCGCCAAACGTTACCAGATCAAGCACAGATCTCGATTGGGAACTTTCATGGTTATTGGCGTGGTGTGGTTGGCGTCGTTTCTAGTTTCATCCGTTCCTATGTACCCGGTTATGTAGTACAATCCGACTATGCAAATCTGCGGCCCAGTTATGTCAAAGTTGTTATTCCAGTCTTACTCAATAGTTCTCATCGTCGTCTGGTATGCACTTCCTCTGGTTGTCATAGCATTTACATATGTCAGGATCAAAAAACGAGTACTTCAAAGTGTTGCCTTCCGAACCTCGATGTCACAGTACGATGATGCAGATCAAGCAGTCTTGTCGCAAGCTCCATCAAACAAAGAAAGAAGCGACAAAAGAATCTGGCGTCAAAGCAACAAGACAACGAGAATTCTTACACCTCTGGTAATTTTGTTCGCCGTGGTAATGTTTCCGTTGAACGCTTTTCGAGTGGTGGCACTGATTATGCCAGAATACTGGAAGAAGCCTTACTACAATCTGATCATAGGCCAGCTTATAATGTTCATTATGATCAACTCGTCTGCTAATCCACTGGTGTACTTCATCATGAGTAAAGAGTTCAAAGATGCATTCAAGAAAATCTTCACGAGTCAGAAGAAAAAAAAGAACTTTTTCAAACAGATCAGTGGTAAAAGCAAATCCTCGAGGAGAACCTCACGTTTATTCCTACAAGCCGCTTTGTGTGACAGAGAAGAGAACCAAGGAGGAGCGAACAATAGCAGCAAGGAGCCGCAGGCAGGGCTTGGCAATGGCAATATCCAGATTGTCACTGGTGTGTGATGGTAATTTGCCAAACCCCAGAATGCCTTGATTTCTTAAACTCGGAACTTTTTCTCACATTTCTTATTACATATTCTTATTAATTCGTCTGCATAACTGAATATTATCTATGCTGCATAGCGATTGTAACGGTCAGACAGGGAAGCCTGGGGTTGTTGTGAGGAGCTAGAACCTTTCTCTCCGTGGTCTATCTGATTTTAGGACAATTCTACTAGTATACTAATGCAAATGCTGCAAGCTGATTGGCTGAGCTACTCGTATACTATCAGACATTAGAGTGCAGTGGTTGTCGGTTGTCCACAAAATACGACGTTTTTGTCGTTTTCCGAGGTTTTGGAAGAAATTTTAGAAGTAAATGGATAATTAAATTCCTGAGAAGACTAAAAGAAGGACATTGAAATTATTGAAACAACGGGTGGTACAGGACATGCAAGTGGGCTGGAGTCTTTGGTCAAATTTGTAAATATGGTTATTTAAAATATACAAACGCTGCTTTTATTTCCATTCATCTGGATAACTGAAAATGAGTTGATCCTTATCTATGATACTCGAAAATAACGCAAGAATTGAGGCCTGAGACAACGCGCTCATTGGAAACAATACCATACTTTAAATATCTTTGCAGTCTGTGTAAGTAGCATCTTCTCTACATGTTCTACGTTTACTTTAAGAAACAAAAACTGGAGATATTGTTACATTTAGTATTCAGTGGCACATTATCCAAAAGATTACTCTTTGTAAGATGGCGACTTTACCGTAATCATTTATGTGTCAACTGCTTTTGAAGGTAA
This sequence comes from Orbicella faveolata, assembly GCF_042242905.1. Classification (NCBI taxonomy): domain Eukaryota; kingdom Metazoa; phylum Cnidaria; class Anthozoa; order Scleractinia; family Merulinidae; genus Orbicella; species Orbicella faveolata. Next base: position 20,294,677 of record NW_028301539.1, read on the forward strand.
AACAATCATTCTTTGGATAACCTTAAGCGTTTTGCAAAAATATATATTGTACTTGTATATATACGAAGTTCTCTTCCACCACGCGTGTGTTGACAGATCAACTTGAGCCAGTGCAAACACTGGACGAATTTACCAAGGTTAGGTAATTAACTTGACCTTAGTAACTTTTTACCTTGTTACAAGCTCAAATGTAAACACCACATGAGGGTAGGAAAGTATTTATCTGTAAATAAAATATGCTGACTGTGAACAAGATGCGGGGGCTATATTCATTCGCATCTTATTTAGTGGGGTGCACGTTATATTATATAATTAACAAATAAAGAAGCCTAAGCCGTGTATTACACTGCGATAAAACACGACGGGCATTTGAGAACACGAGAGAAATGTAGAAAACACGAGCCGCAGGCTGGTGTTTTCGACATTTTTCGAGTGTTCTCAAATGTCCGGAGCGTTCTTTTTTTTCTCACAGTGTGATATACGGCTTAGGTTTCTTCATTTGCTTTATGATATAGAGGTAATGTGCCGAAAAACAATAAAACACGCTTTTTCTATGTTTTATACTCTGATAAAACATAGGTTTTTGACCAATCAGAGCGCGCGCAGGGTCCTATCTATACTATAAATAACGTTTGCATATATCGTGCGCACTGATTGGCTAAAACAGTGTGCTTTATCAGAGTACAGGTGCACGGTGAGGGTTACCCGTCGTTTAGCCCTTAAGTCGATTTGACAAATCTGACCCAAATTAAATGTCTTCTGTGACTCAGACAAACGCAACGGAAATTAGCTATTTGTCTGCAGTCATAGCTGCATGGAGGCCATTGGTAACAACGGCAATGATAAACCTCCACTAAAATAACCAGTTTTGCTAGATGCCGACAAAACACGTAGAGAAATAAACAAATTCTCAACTAGCAAATGCTTCGATAGAAGACATTACATTTGTTATGAAGGCAGAAATTATACTTTGTATATGTAATCACATGGGCCCTCGGGCAATTAATGATTAATTTCGCTTGTATTTTCAAAGTTTTCACAAAATTGCCCGAGTCGCGGAGCGACGAGGGGAATTTGGAAACCTTTGAAAATACAAGTGAAATTAATTCTTAATTGCCCGAGTGCACTTACGATTACTTGTTTATCACATAAAGGGCAAAATTCTGTACAAAGGGAAACTTTCAAGGTCTTCCGGTCGCGTAAACAGGTTTGCTGGTTGTCATTAAAGAACAGGCTAGCAGTAGAACGGGGAAAGTCTACTATAATAGTAAGCAAAACGCAGCAAGTTCAATTCACTCAAAGCAATTTCTTTACAAATAAAACTTTATTAAGCAATCTAATTTTATTCACGACCTGTTTTGCGAAGCCTGCAACGGTGTAAAACTACTTCATCGATCCACATAAACAAGTGTCCAAACGAGCACTAATAACTTCTTGAATCCAAAACACTCCTTTCCACCGCCAAAACTTAACGTACCAACAACATACGCTGATTTTTTTACACCGATAAGGTTACCTGTGACACTAATAAGGCGACCCGAAGCAAAACGAAGAAATTACCTTTCATGCAGGTTGGCAGCCATGAAGTTCTAACGATAACTCTATGCTTCGTGCGACACCAGCCCCACTCAAACTTTTTTCAGGCTGCGAATCAATGCATTTTTGGATGGAAAAATCCTTTGCTTTTCCGCCAAAGACTGCACTTTGCTGCATGTCGATTTTCTTTCACGTTAAGATGAAATAACCGCGTTTAGATCAAACTCAGAGGGGATGCGTTTCTGAAATTCCTTTTAAAAACCCGTTTGAAGCCGTTTGAAGCGGGAAATCAACTTAACGCTGGCTTGTTCAGAGAGTCAGCATCAAGCAATCATGCCCTCTTGATTATCAAAAGTGCCCTCGTGATTAAGAAAAAAAACTGCCCTCTGTCTCAGCCAATCAGCATTCAGTAACTCTACCCCGTATGTGACACAGATGTAAAACGACAGAAAACACCAATTCAGGCGTGTCTGCTTATGATGAGAAGCTTAATTTTTGTAAAAATGCTCAAAAAAGACTTACATGGAGTGTAGTAACGGTCGTTCGTTAAAAAGCGATCCCCGGTTATCTCAGCGAAGTGATCGTGAACAATTACAACGCTTACCCGACGAGTGATCAGTTAAAAGCTTGCTCTGATATTCTCTCCTGTACTCGGAGCAGAACCAGTGGGAGCAACCTAGTCTTTCCAGCTTTGACGCTAGTTCGGGCAGTCTTGCTGCAAACGGTAAATAACTGCAGCTCCTTTCAAATCCAGCTCCGCATTTCGCATTTTATGGGCAAGCTGTGAGTTCTTTGTTTTGTCAGTTCCATTGGAAAACTGCACGTTTCCATGAGCCACAATGTGGCCAAATTCCTCAGGACAAGAAATTTTAACATTTGATCCCTATTTTCAAATTAAACTAAAAAGCGAATTCTGAAATGATCGTTCTTATCTCGAAAGCCAATGGAAACCGAAAGTTTAGTTCGAGTACAGTTTGGCTCGACAGCTGTTGTCTTGTGAGCCGATCAAATTATTTGAAGAATTCTAAAAAGGATTGCGACGACTTTTTTTAGCGTACCTTATCAGAGATCAGATCCACGCTGACGCCACTTTTCCTCGTTTGGAAAATATAGTTTGGTTTGAAAATATTAGCTGAATGTGTGGGGAAATTAATGGATTCTTTATCATTAAACAAATAAAGAAGCCTCGACTGTGCTCTGTTCTGTTGTAAAGCATTTTGGAAGAGATAGAGCACACATGAAGAAGGGAGAAGTTCTCGACTACCTTTCGTGTTAGCTAGAGTTACCCCTATACTTCTTTTGTGCCCTTCCGCTTCCTAAGTGCTTTACAACAGAACACAGCACAGTCGAGGTTTCTTTATTTGTTAACTACAAATTAAAATATGAAGTAACAGATAAAATATACTGTTTACGATCAAGATATACCGGATGGCTAACTATATATTCATTTGTATCTTACTTAGTACGGTACACCTTATCTGACTACAAAAATCTGGGTGATCGATGAATGTTTGTAATAGCCTGCGTCGCAGACGCTACATATACCACTGGTTATTTGCAGGGTTAAATTTTCGTCTTCAACGAAGGCTGACCTGCGATTAGAAAGAAAGTTCGTGATTCGCTGCTATCAAATTTGCAAAATATTCATTTTTGCAGCAAGTTCTTCGGCTGAGTGATCCGTACGGATAAGTCCCGTCTGGAGACTGGGATTTGTCGAAGAGATTCCAAATGAACCAAACTGGTCTATTTTCTAATAAAAATTTCCAGCGAGTTGTGTTGATGGGACGTCGCTCACGTAAGACATCCACCTTTAACCTGCCACTGAGATTTGATGGCACCATTATCTCATACAGAACTTTATGTAACCATGGTTGCACAAACACTAAAGAGATACAGCGTTATCAAATCTAAGTGACAGGTTACTACTAGGTGGCTGTACGACATATTTAATTACATGTAATTAATCTGAAACATCAAACCCCATATAAAGAGCTCCTTCTGGAAAGCTACTATAAATGTCACTGTTAGTAATCAATTGACTTGAAATCGGCACGTAACGGCGTGTGTAAGGCCCGCCAAGGAAATTGACAGTTTTTCGCTTCAATTTCTTGTAAGCAGAACAAAACAAAATTGGCGAAAGAACAGATTAAATGATGTTTTGATTCGCCAAGTTGCATTGTGTCTCTTTAGCAAATCTTAACCTTTAAATGAAACGTATTTTGCAAAAGTAGATATGATGCAAAGTTGACAGCAGCACTTCTGCTGGCACAAGGTCGTACAATAATTCTTATTTCACCGTAAAAACGGCCTTGATGCCGGCATAAGCACAAGCGCAAGCACAAGCACAAGAATCAAAATGTTTCCTTTGTTGTTGTGCTTGCGCTTATGCTTGCGTTTGCGCTGCAACAAGTTCAAACGAAATACCGCTCAAGCATAACACAAGCATAAGGACATTTACCACACGTAGCTATGTTTGGCCAATAAAAACACTGGATCCAGATTACCTCGCCCCTAAACAGTTTTCCAAAATGGAGGAAGGTTCAGATGAGTTTGCTTGCGCTTGTATTTGCGTCGAATTTCGTTTTCACTTGGGTCCTCCCTATTGCTTACGTTTGTGCTTGCACTTGTGCTTGCATCGCTGGTGAAAACCAGGCTTCAGCCTCAGGCTTAGTTGTAGGACAAGAGAGATGAAGGAAGAATTTGTAGTTTGCAGCTTGATTTAAGGGAGAACAAAAAAAAAACAAACAAAACAAAACAAAACAATGAAAAATAACTATAACCAATTCGAGCCAGTATTGGTCTGACAGTAAATAATGTTTTATTGCCAAGATTGTTTCGTTTATATTGTTTTAGTGAAAGAAGCATTATTTCCCGCGATGCTCATTTCCACTTGATATAGGAATTTTTATCCATTTTAAACTTTTGAAAATAGTACATATGTGGACTTTGACATAAAGCCCGAGTTGGCACTTCTTCAAAGAAAGCTGAAACCGTCGAAAAAAACTGCTGTGCTTTCAAAAGAAAGTATAAAAATTGCGCTGTTTTACGGAATAGTGGCTTTTACAAACGTAAGTAGAATTTGGCCAATATTCATATAAATTAATAATGATCATAAGTTGATCGATTCATATTTTTTTCATTTTTTTTTTGCGAATGTCTCAAAAGCTTAAGAATTTTATTGAGTGATAAATGGTATATTCGAAGATGGAATATTTCCAGGCGGGGCCTCTTACAGGGTCATCTGCAGTTCTAAAACCGTTTGGTATTACTGTTTCTCTAGGGACTCAGTGAGTGATAAATAAAGAACAATATTCCCAGTACTTGATTGGAAAAAATAGTGTGAGGAAAATAATAAATTAATAACTCAGGAAAAAGCAAGTGGTCCATCAATCTAGCTGTGTGAATACACCTCAAACAGAAGTTTATCTATCAACAAAGCGCCACGGGGATTTTTTAAGCGTCTACGTTATTCATTTTTTTGCGCTGCTGCGTGTTTCTCAGTGGTTTCAAAATCGTGTGTGACGACGTTTGTCTAAATCGAACACAGGGTTTTGTCCCGCACCCGTCGACGATAAACTCTGGTGTGCTGGTAATACTGCAATCAAATTGGCTGACCTTTTGTTTTTCTGAGAATCGTTGGATAACTTATAAGATAACACGCTGTCAAGCGAGCCATTACTTGTTGATAAATGAGTTATCATCTAGCCTCTGCTTTCTGACCTTCCCAAGCAACGTTTGCAACGTCAGTTATCAGACTTAAAGTCGGGAGACAACAACAGCCGTCATTCTTTCATTCATCAAATAATTTCCGCGAAGAATTGACGAACTTCCTCGTCTCTTTCGACTAGGAAGCGTTTCCAACGAACGGAGGTATGATAGTTACTTTTAAGCCGGTGATAGATGACTTTAAATGTTCCCTCCATTAGTTTATCGATGAATGCCACGTTTTGTTCCAGATTATCACTGAAATCTGCGTTGACGAACAACGCGTGTTTCGTTTGTAGTAATCTGTTCGTCCATTTCATGGAAATTTCGCCGAAAAAAAGTGCAGGCTATTTTAAAACTCTCTTTTCTTATTATATCCACTTTCAATTTCTAATACATGGTAAATCATTTAAAATTTGTTAAGGTGGCCGAACACAGTTTTCGCGCGCGCTTTTCCTGATGCAATTCAGCGCGCGCACAAGGATTGCGAAAACAAACATGCCGTCAACAGAGCGATCATTTTATTTACTCAACACCCGCACTATCTGCGCTATTTTTCTCTATTATTGAACGCAGTATATTGATGGCTTTAGTCTTTTATTACAAAGATATGTTACAAAAGGTAGCGACGCAAAGAACCCAGCAATTCTCAGCTTTTTCTTTGTTACCGAAAGAACCCAGTTAAATGCAGCACATGCGCAGTTGCTCGAAAAATTGAGACCGATTGCTTTTGCAGAAACATGCCGATTTCTAACGATCCAGTCGTTAGAATTTCAAGAAATTTGGCAAAAAAATAGTTCAGAAACCACGTGAATGATTTATCGCAAAAAATTTGAATTTTGACATAGGGAATTTTTAATAATACAGAACATGCAGTGAAAACGGTTAACGGCGAATTACGAAAATCGCCTATGTCAAAATTTTATTAGAACAGTGTTGACAGAAGGGATTTAATGTCAATTCGTGGTGGGCAAATGATGAAACGACTGGATTTTTTTTAAATAAACCAAAACCATTTTTTAAGCCTGGTTTTTAACCAGCCCCGTTGCCATGGCAACAGCACACACCTTAGCCAAAATGCGATAATAAACCCTTCTGTGGTTAACCTTGACGCTTGCAAAAAACGGGCGCCAAAGCATAAATAGCTTAAAAGTAATGGTGAATTAGGCATAGGCTCTTGAAAACTGGGTTCGGCCACCTTAAATACTTCATTAATCGTATTTTTCTAAGAAGGTGAATAATACATAACAGAGTTGCATTGCGTAAGACATTTGAGATCATAAAGAGCATCAACATTCAAGATTTACAAGTTTTCATTCAATCCACTAAGAGAAAGGTTATTTTCATTATGTGTATTTATTGAGACGTGCAATCAGTAAGAAACGTCCCTGAAATATACGTCTCAGATAGAAAAGCGGTCAGCGTAGTCAAATAGATTAATAGGCAGCGCGTGATCCGCTATCCCTACTGTTTTACGCGGCAATTTTACTGTTTTCCATCAAAAGGTCAGAGCAGATGGCATGTACTAAATTAGATTGAAGTAACTGAGGTCCTATAAAAAGACTTCCAAAGGCGGTACGGCTTAGTTACTGAGACTTTTGTAGGGAAAAGGGAAAAGTGCAATTAGGAACATTGTAGGGTAAGCAATTTTCAGGTTTAATTTACAAAAACGTACCCATTTTTGTCGTGCGCTAGCCATATGCAACAGACTTGTCCTATAATGTAGTCTAAACGGCCCTAAAAAATATCCACAAGGTCCGCTCTAAGTGTTTTTTTTCCGCAGCATTTAAAATCGTTTTCAAAACTGACAATCTGCGAAAACTCAACAATGACTGCTTTTTTTGACACCTTTATCATTACTCATTTTTATGAAAAGGCTCTCAACAAGGTTCGCAGTAGCTAAGGGTGTAGGTAACCAGGTGTAACCAATCAGAGCCAGGATTACAACCAAGTGACAAACAATAACCAATCACAAGGCCGGATGTATAATTAGGCGCCCAAAGTAATTTACACCGCAGAATAAATAAGACGCCACTTATTGGTGTATTCCGAATAACAGAGAATTGATCCCTGTCAACAGCTGCAGTGCTGTGATTATCACACAAAACATTTAATGCGATCAACCAAAGACTGTATTTAGTAAACTCACTTATGCATGAAGGTGCAGTTTGGGAAAGCTGTTTGAGACGAGGCGATTAGATATCAGTGGCAAAGCAGTTTGGTTAACAAGCTCTGTTGTGAGTACAACTCTGCTGATTCTTAATTCAGAGTTTCATGAACACGAACTGCGTTTTAACCTAGCGCTGTCTAAAACATTTAAATTTAAATTTAAAATCTAATAGACGTTATGGATTAAAGGGCGAAATTAAGACTTTCGCAAATAATTCAGACAAAGCGACATTAAGAAAAAAAAAACACTAATTTATCCTGGCGTTTTTGAGGTGCACTTACTTGTAATATTCCTTCACGGAGGGAAGATCTTTTGATGAAGATTTTACAGTTTGTTTTGGAAGGAAGAGTCGCAACTTGAAAAACTTTGACAAGTAAATTATAGGGTGAATGACGTCCATAAGAAGTATTTTTTCAAAAAAATAATTACATAGTTTTCTAAGCTAATTTTAAATATAAAAATAGCTCAGTTTTGTATTTTCCGACTGACCCTAAATTCCTAATATTATTTTTATCTCCAGAAACAGGACGCAATCAAAGACTTTTAATTAAAACTATATATTCTCCGAAACCTGCTGAGAAAATGAATGTGTGTGGTAGATTGGGACTTTCACAGACGTGAGACTATTTCATCTACTTTAGATAAAAATTATAATTAATCGATTTAGATTGGGACTTTCACAGACGTCATACTATTTCATCAACTTTAGATAAAAATGAAAATTACTCTTCTTTAATGGGTTTGTGAGGCGCTGTCAATAATCACGAGAGAAGAAAATTATTTTGATGGATATTTCACTCGTCTCTTAGATCGAGTCAGGATGATATCTTAACCTTTCTTCAATACGAGAGTTTGTTTCATTTTCTAAAGTGAACTAACCATCCCACTGAGCCTGTAACGCTTAACTGAAACAAATTTCCTCTGCTGCGGGAAGGCTATTGGGTTTGTTTACTTTTGAGAAAAGAACGACAATCATTTCAATAATTATCTAAAGCACGAATTCACAAAAACCAAAGATGCAAACAATGAAGTAAAGAGATTCACTTTGCTATTTATGTAACTCGACGGAAATGGACAAATAATATTTCTCGTGAGGACTTAGTGCAGGGAAACACAAGAAGTGGTTCAGTTGAAGACAATTTTTCATCGGCACAAATCAATGTTCTAAAAACAACATGGAAAACAAGAAGTCGTTCAGTTGAAGACACGATTATCATCGGCACAAATGAACGGAACACAAGAAGTCATTCAGTTAGAGACACAATTATAACTAGTACAAATACATGTGTTTATCGATAACACAACGCCGGGAATCTACTAAATATAACTTAAGAGAGATCTAACTTACCTTGGAAATAAGGTCTGAATGGGAATGAACTTTCTTTAACTTCACCCGCTCTTGACACTAAATCATGTCTAAACCTTTCATCCCTGTGGGAAGCCGAAGACCATGAGTTACGGTGGAAGACTCCTGCAATATCCAGAAGAGTTGCCCTGTAATTTTAGCGCATGTTTAATGTGTTTTCTCCTAGTGTAAATTTATTTCCCAGTTTTAACGAAATCGTGTTCCTCTCACAGATAAACAACACCAGAAATAACCATGGACGACATTAATGTTAATGGAACACTCAACACTCCTTTGGAAAATACCACGACTGACAACGTCACCCAAGCATCGGGGTTGCACGAATACCTCCACCAGCCTCTCGGAGCCCTAGTGTTCCAAATAACTTTGTGGTCAACCATTGTATTCCTAGGTGTGCTTGGTAATCTCTTGGTATGCTTCGTGATCCTTAGCCAAGCCAAGATGAAGACTTCCATGAACTATTACTTGCTGAGCTTGGCCATAGCGGATCTGGGGGTACTACTTACCATCTATCCTATGGTACTGTTGAAATACCTCTACCCATTTCGCTGGTTGTTAGGGAAACATGCTTGTCATTACCTGTATCCTACCGTGGAGGTATTCTTCGGAGCCTCCATCTGGTCGATTACGGCCATCGCCATCGAGAGATATCGGAATATAGTGGGCGCTAAACGTTACCAGATCAAGCACAGATCTCGAGTGGGGACTTACGTGGTAATTGGCGTGGTGTGGTTGGCGTCGTTTCTAGTTTCATCCGTTCCTCTGTACCCGGCTATGCATTACCATCCGACTCTGCAAATCTGCGGCCCACTTATGTCAAAGTTGTTATTCCAGTCTTACTCAATAGTTCTCATCGTCGTCTGGTATGCACTTCCTCTGGTTGTCATAGCATTTACATATGTCAGGATCAAAAAACGAGTACTTCAAAGTGTTGCCTTCCGAACCTCGATGTCAGAGTACGATGATGGAGATCAAGCAGTCTTGTCGCAAGCTCCATCAAACAAAGAAAGAAGCGACAAAAAAATCTTGCAACAAAGCAACAAGACAACGAGAATTCTTACGCCTCTGGTAATTTTGTTCGCCGTGGTAATGTTTCCGTTGAACGCTTTTCGTGTCGTCACACTGATTATGCCAGAATACTGGAAGAAGCCTTACTACAACCTGATCATAGGCCAGCTTATAATGTTCATTATGATCAACTCGTCTGCTAATCCACTGGTGTACTTCATCATGAGTAAAGAGTTCAAAGATGCATTCAAGAAAATCTTGACTAGTCTGAAGAACAAGAAGAACTTTTTCAAACAGCTCAGTGGTAAAAGCAAATCCTCGTGGGGAACCTCACCTTCATTCCTACAAGCCGCTTTGTGTGACAGAGAAGAGAATCAAGGAGGAGCGAACAATAGGAACACCGAGCCGCAAGCAGGGCTTGGCAATGGCAATATCCAGATTGTCACTGGTGTGTGATGACAATTTGCCAAACCCCGGAATGTCTTGATTTCCTAAACTCCGAACTTTTTCTCACATTTCTTATTACATATTCTTATTAATTCGTCTGCATAACTGAATATTATCTATACTGCATAGCGATTGTAACGGTCAGACAGGGAGGCCTGGGGTTGTTGTGACGAGCAAGAACCTTTTTCTCCCTGGTCTATCTGATTTTAGAATTGGCCAAGCCCTTGATAATGGCTTCTGTGTTAAGTAAATCTGTATATTACTGGACATTTCTGTGTGAATCTAGTACTCAGTGTGAGGCGTTAGAGATCTGTAAAAATCGCGCTTCCAGGACATGCAAGTGGGCTGGAGGTTTTGGTCAAATTTGTTAATATGGTTATATAAAATATACAAACGCTGCTCTCATTTCCATTGATCTGGATAACTGAAAATTACTTGATCCTTACCTATGATACTCGAAAATAACGCAACAGTTGACAAGACAACGCGCTCATTGGAAACCATACCATATTTTAAGTAGCATCTTCTCTAGATATTCTACGTTTACTTTAAGAAATGCAAACTGGAGATATTGTTACAATAAATATTGAGTGGTTACATCTTATCCAAAAGATTACTCTTTATTTGTGTCAACTGCTTTTAAAGGTAAAAAAATCATTCTTTGGATAACCTTAAGCGTTTTGCAAAAATACATATTGTACATGTATATATGCGAAGTTTTCTTCCACCAAGCGTGTGTTGACAGATCAACTTGAGTTATTTGAGCCAGTGTAAACACTGGACGAATGTACCAAGGTTGAGTAACTTGACCTTAACAACTTTTTACGTTTGTAAAAGTTCAAATGTAAACACCACATAAGGGGTAGGAAAGTATTTACCTGTAAATAAAATATACTGATTACGAACAAGATGTGAGGGCTATATTCATTTGCATCTTATTTAGTGCAGTATACCTTATATTATATAATTAACAAATAAAGAATCCTTAGCCGTATAATACACTGTGATAAAACACGACGGGCATTTGAGAACACGAGTGTTTCAAATGTCCGGGGTGTTTTATCACAGTGTAATACATGGCCTAGGTTTCTTCATTTGCTTTATGATATAGAGGTAATGTCGCGAAAGACAATAAAACACGCTTTTTCTATGTTTTATACTCTGATAAAACATAGGTTTTTGACCAATCAGAGCGCGCGCAGGGTCCTATCTGTATTATAAATAACGTTTCCATATATCGTGCGCTCTGCTTGGCTGAAACAGCGTGCTTTATCAGAGTACAGAGGCATGGTGAGGGTTACCCGTCGTTTAGCCCCCAAATCGATTTGCGAAATTTGACCCAAATTAAACGTCTTCTGTGACTCAAAGAAACGCAACGGAAATTATCTATTTCTCTACAGTAAACATAGCTTCATGGAGGCCATTGGTAACAACGCCAATGTTAAAACTGCACTAAAATAACAAGTTTTGCTAGAAGCCGACAAAACACGTAGCGAAATAAACAAATTCTCAACCAGCAAATGCGTCGGTAGAAGACATTATATTTGTTACGAAGGCAGAAATTATACTTTGTATATGTAATCACATGGGCCCGAGGGTAATTAAAGATTAATTTCACGCAGGAGATTTCACGCGTATTTTCAAAGTTTTCACAAAATTGCCCGAGTCGCGGAGCAACTAGGGCAATTTGGAAAACTTTGAAAGTACAAGTGAAATTAATCCTTAATTGCCCGAGGGCACTTGCGATTACTTGTTTATCACTTAAAGGGCAAAATTCTGCACTATGGAAAACTTCCAAGGTCTTGCCGTCGCGTAAACAGGTTTACTGGTTGTCATTAAAGAACAGGCTAGCAGTAGAACGGGGAAAGCCTACTATAATAGTAAGTAAAACACAGCAAGTTCAATTCACTCAAAGCAATCTTTTTACATATAAAACTTTAAGACACCTAATTTTATTCACCTGTTTTGCGAAGCTTGCGACAGTGTGAAACTACTTCATCGATCGATGAAAGACGTAAATAAGTGTCCAAACGAGTACTAATAACTTCTTGAATCCAAAACTCTTCTTTCCACCGCCAAAACTTAACGTACCTACAAAATTTACGCTTTTTTTTTTCTTTACACCGATAAGGTGACCTGTGATATTAATAAGGCCACCCGAAGCAAAACGAAGAAATTACATAACAGAGCTGCATTGCGGTGTAATACATTTGAGATCATAAAGAGCACCAAGATTCAAGATTCACAAGTTTTCTCTCAATCCATTAAGACAAAGGTTATTTTCATCTTATATATCTATTTAGACGTGCAATTAGTGAGACACGTCCCTGAAATATACGTCTTGGATAGAAAAAACGGTCAGCGTTGTCAAATAAATTAATAGGCGGCGCGTGATCCGCTATCCCTACTGTTTTACGCGGCAATTTTACAGTTGTCCATCAAAAGGTACCCATTTTTCTCGTGCGCTAGCCATATGCAGCAAACTTGTACTGTGATGTAGTCTAAGCGGCCCTAAAAAATATCCGCAAGGACCGCTCTAAGTTTGTTTTTTCGCAGCATTTAAAATCGTTTTCAAAACTGACAATCTCCGAAAAATCAACAATGACTGCTTTTTTAGACACCTTTACCATTATTCATTTTTATGAAAAGGCTCTTAACAAGGTTTGCAGTAGCTAAGGGTGTAGGTAACCAGGTGTAACCAATCAGAGCCAGGATTACAACCAAGTGACAAACAATAACCAATCAAAGCCGGATGTATAATTAGGCGTCCAAAGTAATTTACACCGAAGAATGAATAAAACGTCATTTATTGGTGTGTTCCGAATAACAGAGAATTGATTCCTGTCGACAGCGCCGTGATTATCGCATGTAAAATTTAATGCGATCAACCAAACCCTGCATTTAGCGATCTCAATTATGCATGAAGGTGCAGTTGGGAAAGCTGTCCGAGAGTAAGGCGATTTAGTTATCAGTGGCAAAGCAGTTTGGTTAACAAGCTCTGTTGTGAGTACAACTCTACTGATTCTTATTCAGAATTTCATGAACACGAACTGCGTTTTAACCTAGCACTGTCTAAAACATTTAAATTTAAATTTAAAATCTAATAGAAGTTATGAATGAAAGGGAGAAATTAAGTATTTCGAAATAATTCAGTCAAAGCGACGTTAAGAAAAAAAAAATTTATCCTGGAGTTTGAACAGCAGTTACTTGTAATTGTCCTTCACGGAGGGAAGATCTTTTGATGTAGATTTTACACTTTGTTTTGGAAGGAAGAACCGCAACTTGAGAAACCTTGACAAGTAAATTATAGGGTGAATGACGTCCACAAGAAGTGTTTTTTTTAAATATTATTACGTAGTTTTCTAAGCTAATTTTAAATATAAATATAGCTCAGTTTTGTATTTTCCGACTGACCCTGAATTCCAAATATTGTTTTTATCTCCATAAAAGACGCTTTTAGTCTCCCGATATTAAAGACTCTTAATTAAAACTACATATTCTCCGAAACCTGCTGAAAAAATGAATGTGCGTGGTAGATCGATTTAGATTGGAACTTTCACAGACGTGAGACTATTTCATCAACTTTAGATAAAAATGAAAATTAGTCTTCTTTAATGGGTTTGTGAGGCGCTGTTAATAATCACGAGAGAAGAAAGTTATTTTGATGGATATTTTACTCGTGTCTTAGATAGGATCAGGATGATATCTTAACCTTTCTTCAACACGAGAGTTTGTTTCATTTTCTAAAGTGAACTAACTATCCCAGTGAGCCTGAAACGTTTAACTTAAACCAATTTCCTCTGCTGCGGGAACGCTATTGGGTTTGTTTGCCTTTGAGAAACAAACGACAATCATTTCAATAATTATCTAAAACACGAATTTGCAAAAACCAAAGATGCAAACAATGAAGTAAAGAGATTCACTTTGCTATTTATGTAACTCGATGGAAATGGACAAATAATATTTCTCGTGAGCACTTAGTGCAGGGAAAACAAGCAATCGTTCAGTTGAAGACACAATTATCATCTGCACAAATGAATGGAACACAAGAAGTCGTTCAGTTAGAGACACAATTATAACTAGTACAAATACATGTGTTTATCGATAAAACAACGGAATCTACTAAATATAACTTAAGAGAAATCTAACTTACCTTGGGAATAAGGTTTGAATGGGCATGAATTCTCTATAACTTCACCCGCTCTTGACACTGAGTCATGTCTAAACCTTTCATCCCTGTGGGGAGATGAAGACCATGAGTTACGGTGGAAGACTCCTGCAATATCCAGAAGAGTTGCCCTGTAATTATAGTGCATGTTTAATGTGTTTTCTCCTAGTGAAAAATTATTTTCCAGTTTTAACAAAATCGTGCTCCTCTCACAGAACAACACAAGAAATAATCATGGACGACATTCATATTAACGGAACACTCAGCACTCCTTTGGAAAATACCACGACTGACAACGTCACCCAAGCATCGGGTTTGCCCGAATACCTCCACCAGCCTCTCGGAGCCCTAGTGTTCCAAATAACTTTGTGGTCAACCATTGTATTCCTAGGTGTGGTTGGTAATCTCTTGGTATGCTTCGTGATCCTTAGCCAGGCCAAGATGAAGACTTCCATGAACTATTACTTGCTGAGCTTGGCCATAGCGGATCTGGGGGTACTACTTACGATCTATCCTTTGGTACTGTTGAAATACCTCTCCCCGTTTCGCTGGTTGTTAGGGAAACATGCTTGTCATTACCTGTATCCTACCGTGGAGGTATTCTTCAGAGCCTCCATCTGGTCGATTACAGCCATCGCCATCGAGAGATATCGGAATATAGTGGGCGCCAAACGTTACCAGATCAAGCACAGATCTCGACTGAGCACTTTCGTGGTTATTGGCGTGGTGTGGTTGGCGTCGTTTGTAGTTTCATCCGTTCCTCTGTACCCGGTTATGCATTACAATCCGACTCTGCAAATCTGCGGCCCACTTATGTCAAAGTTGTTATTCCAGTCTTACTCAATAGTTCTCATCGTCGTCTGGTATGCACTTCCTCTGGTTGTCATAGCATTTACATATGTCAGGATCAAAAAACGAGTACTTCAAAGTGTTGCCTTCCGAACCTCGATGTCACAGTACGATGATGCAGATCAAGCAGTCTTGTCGCAAGCTCCATCAAACAAAGAAAGAAGCGACAAAAGAATCTGGCAACAAAGCAACAAGACAACGAGAATTCTTACGCCTCTGGTAATTTTGTTCGCCGTGGTAATGTTTCCCTTGAACGCCCTTCGTGTCGTGGTACTGATTATGCCAGAATACTGGAAGAAGCCTTACTACAACCTGATCATAGGCCAGCTTATAATGTTCATTATGATCAACTCGTCTGCTAATCCACTGGTGTACTTCATCATGAGTAAAGAGTTCAAAGATGCATTCAAGAAAATCTTGACTAGTCTGAAGAACAAGAAGAACTTTTTCAAACAGATCAGTGGTAAAAGCAAATCCTCGTGGAGGACCTCACCTTTATTCCTAGAAGCCGTATTGGGTGACAGAGAAGAGAATCAAGGAGGAGCGAACAATAGCAGCAAGGAGCCGCAGGCAGGGCTTGGCAATGGCAATATCCAGATTGTCACTGGCGTGTGATTGAAATTTGCCAAACCCCAGAATGTCAAGATTGCCTAAACTCTGAACTTTTTCTCACATTTCTTATTACATATTTTTTTAATTCATCCGGATAACTGAATATTAGTATTTATGTCGCATAGCGATTGTAACGGTCAGATAGGGAGGCCTGGGGTTGTTGTGACGAGCAAGAACCTCTTTCTCCGTGGTCTATCTGATTTTAGTACAATTCTACTGGTATAGTAATGCAAACGCTGCAAGCTGATTGGCTGAGCTACTAGTATACTATCAGTGATTAGAGTGCAGTTGCTGTCGGTTGTCCACAAAATGCGACGTTTTTATTGTTTTCCGGGATTTTGGAAGAAAGTTTAGATGTAAATGGATAATTAAACTCCTGAGAAGACTAAAAGAAGGACATTAGCGGTTTCTTGACTTTAAAAAGTTGAAGTTGAAAAAACGGGTGTTCCAGGACATGCAAGTGGGCTGGAGTCTTTGGTCAAATTTGTAAATATGGTTATTTAAAATATAGAAACGCTGCTTCTATTTCCATTCATCTGGATAACTGAAAATTACTTGATCCTTATCTATGATACTCGAAAATAGCGCAACAATTGGCGCCTAGGACAACGCGCTCATTGGAAACCATACCATACTTTAAATATCTTTGCAGTCTGTGTAAGTAGCATCTTCTCTACATGTTCTTCGTTTATTTTACGAAATACAAACTGGAGATATTGTTACATTTAGTATTCAGTGGTGTGTTATCTAAAAGATTACTCTTTGTAAGATGGTGACTTTGCTGTAATTATTCAATGATTACGACATCTGTCAACTGCTTTTAAGTGTAAAACAATCATTCTTTGGATAACCTTAAGCGTTTTGCAAAAATATATATTGTACTTGTATATATACGAAGTTCTCTTCCACCACGCGTGTGTTGACAGATCAACTTGAGCCAGTGCAAACACTGGACGAATGTACCAAGGTTAGGTAATTAACTTGACCTTAGTAACTTTTTACCTTGTTACAAGCTCAAATGTAAACACCACATGAGGGTAGGAAAGTATTTATCTGTAAATAAAATATGCTGACTGTGAACAAGATGCGGGGGCTATATTCATTCGCATCTTATTTAGTGGGGTGCACGTTATATTATATAATTAACAAATAAAGAAGCCTAAGCCGTGTATTACACTGCGATAAAACACGACGGGCATTTGAGAACACGAGAGAAATGTAGAAAACACGAGCCGCAGGCTGGTGTTTTCGACATTTTTCGAGTGTTCTCAAATGTCCGGAGCGTTCTTTTTTTTCTCACAGTGTGATATACGGCTTAGGTTTCTTCATTTGCTTTATGATATAGAGGTAATGTGCCGAAAAACAATAAAACACGCTTTTTCTATGTTTTATACTCTGATAAAACATAGGTTTTTGACCAATCAGAGCGCGCGCAGGGTTCTATCTATACTATAAATAACGTTTGCATATATCGTGCGCACTGATTGGCTAAAACAGTGTGCTTTATCAGAGTACAGGTGCACGGTGAGGGTTACCCGTCGTTTAGCCCTTAAGTCGATTTGACAAATCTGACCCAAATTAAATGTCTTCTGTGACTCAGACAAACGCAACGGAAATTAGCTATTTGTCTGCAGTCATAGCTGCATGGAGGCCATTGGTAACAACGGCAATGATAAACCTCCACTAAAATAACCAGTTTTGCTAGATGCCGACAAAACACGTAGAGAAATAAACAAATTCTCAACTAGCAAATGCTTCGATAGAAGACATTACATTTGTTATGAAGGCAGAAATTATACTTTGTATATGTAATCACATGGGCCCTCGGGCAATTAATGATTAATTTCGCTTGTATTTTCAAAGTTTTCACAAAATTGCCCGAGTCGCGGAGCGACGAGGGGAATTTGGAAACCTTTGAAAATACAAGTGAAATTAATTCTTAATTGCCCGAGTGCACTTACGATTACTTGTTTATCACATAAAGGGCAAAATTCTGTACAAAGGGAAACTTTCAAGGTCTTCCGGTCGCGTAAACAGGTTTGTTGGTTGTCATTAAAGAACAGGCTAGCAGTAGAACGGGGAAAGTCTACTATAATAGTAAGCAAAACGCAGCAAGTTCAATTCACTCAAAGCAATTTCTTTACAAATAAAACTTTAAGCAATCTAATTTTATCCACGACCTGTTTTGCGAAGCCTGCAACGGTGTAAAACTACTTCATCGATCCACATAAACAAGTGTCCAAACGAGCACTAATAACTTCTTGAATCCAAAACACTCCTTTCCACCGCCAAAACTTAACGTACTAACAACATACGCTGATTTTTTTACACCGATAAGGTTACCTGTGACACTAATAAGGCCACCCGAAGCAAAACGAAGAAATTACCTTTCATGCAGGTTGGCAGCCATGAAGTTCTAACGGTAACTCTATGCTTCGTGCGACACCAGCCCCACTCAAACGTTTTTCAGGCTGCGAATCAATGCATTTTTGGATGGAAAAATCCTTTGCTTTTCCGCCAAAGACTGCACTTTGCTGCATGTCGATTTTCTTTCACGTTAAGATGAAATAACCGCGTTTAGATCAAACTCAGAAGCGATGCGTTTCTGAAATTCCTTTTAAAAACCCGTTTGAAGCCGTTTGAAGCGGGAAATCAACTTAACGCTGGCGTGTTCAGACAGTCAGCATCAAGCAATCATGCCCTCTTGATTATCAAAAGGGCCCTCGTGATTAAGAAAAAAAACTGCCCTCTGTCTCAGCCAATCAGCATTCAGTAACTCTACCCCGTATGTGACACAGATGTAAAACAACGACAGAAAACACCAATTCAGGCGTGTCTGCTTATGATGAGAAGCTTAATTTTTGTAAAAATGCTCAAAAAAGACTTACATGGAGTGTAGTAACGGTCGTTCGTTAAAAAGCGATCCCCGGTTATCTCAGCGAAGTGAACCTCAACAATTACAACGCTTACCCGACGAGTGATCAGTTAAAAGCTTGCTCTGATATTCCCTCCTGTACTCGGAGCAGAAACAGTGCGAGCAACTTAGTCTTTCCAGCTTTGACGCTAGTTCGGGCAATCTTGCTGCAAACGGTAAATAACTGCAGCTCCTTTCAAATCCAGCTCCGCATTTCGCATTTTATGCGCAAGCTGTGAGTTCTTTGTTTTGTCAGTTCCATTGGAAAACTGCACGTTTCCATGAGCCACAATGTGGCCAAATTCCTCAGGACAAGAAATTTTAACATTTGATCCCTATTTTCAAATTAAACTAAAAAGCGAATTCTGAAATGATCGTTCTTATCTCGAAAGCCAATGGAAACCGAAAGTTTAGTTCGAGTACAGTTTGGCTCGACAGCTGTTGTCGGGTGAGCCGATCAAATTATTTGAAGAATTCTAAAAAGGATTGCGACGGCTTTTTTTAGCGTACCTTATCAGAGATCAGATCCACGCTGACGCCACTTTTCCTCGTTTGGAAAATATAGTTTGGTTTGAAAATATTAGCTGAATGTGTGGGGAAATTAATGGATTCTTTATCATAAAACAAATAAAGAAGCCTCGACTGTGCTCTGTTCTGTTGTAAAGCATTTTGGAAGAGATAGAGCACACATGAAGAAGGCAGAAGTTCTCGACTACCTTTCGTGTTAGCTAGAGTTACCCCTATACTTCTTTTGTGCCCTTCCGCTTCCTAAGTGCTTTACAACAGAACACAGCACAGTCGAGGTTTCTTTATTTGTTAACTACAAATTAAAATATGAAGTAACAGATAAAATATACTGTTTACGATCAAGATATGCCGGATGGCTAACTATATATTCATTTGTATCTTACTTAGTACGGTACACCTTATCTGACTACAAAAATCTGGGTGATCGATGAATGTTTGTAATAGCCTGCGTCGCAGACGCTACATATACCACTGGTTATTTGCAGGGTTAAATTTTCGTCTTCAACGAAGGCTGACCTGCGATTAGAAAGAAAGTTCGTGATTCGCTGCTATCAAATTTGCAAAATATTCATTTTTGCAGCAAGTTCTTCGGCTGAGTGATCCGTACGGATAAGTCCCGTCTGGAGACTGGGATTTGTCGAAGAGATTCCAAATGAACCAAACTGGTCTATTTTCTAATAAAAATTTCCAGCGGGTTGTGTTGATGGGACGTCGCTCACGTAAGACATCCACCTTTAACCTGCCACTGAGATTTGATGGCACCATTATCTCATACAGAACTTTATGTAACCGTGGTTGCACAAACACTAAAGAGATACAGCGTTATCAAATCTAAGTGACAGGTTACTACTAGGTGGCTGTACGACATATTTAATTACATGTAATTAATCTGAAACATCAAACCCCATGTAAAGAGCTCCTTCTGGAAAGCTACTATAAATGTCACTGTTAGTAATCAATTGACTTGAAATCGGCACGTAACGGCGTGTGTAAGGCCCGCCAAGGAAATTGACAGTTTTTCGCTTCAATTTCTTGTAAGCAGAACAAAACAAAATTGGCGAAAGAACAGATTAAATGATGTTTTGATTCGCCAAGTTCTGCCTCTTTAGCAAATCTTAACCTTTAAATGAAACGTATTTTGCAAAAGTAGATATGATGCAAAGTTGACAGCAGCACTTCTGCTGGCACAAGGTCGTACAATAATTCTTATTTCACCGTAAAAACGGCTTTGATGCCGGCATAAGCACAAGCGCAAGCACAAGCACAAGAATCAAAATGTTTCCTTTGCTGTTGTGCTTGCGCTTATGCTTGCGTTTGCGCTGCAACAAGTTCAAACGAAATACCGCTCAAGCATAACACAAGCATAAGGACATTTACCACACGTAGCTATGTTTGGCCAATAAAAACACTGGATCCAGATTACCTCGCGCCTAAACAGTTTTCCAAAATGGAGGAAGGTTCGGATGAGTTTGCTTGTGCTTGTGTTTGCGTCGAATTTCGTTTTCACCTGGGTCCTCCCTATTGCCTACGTTTGTGCTTGCACTTGTGCTTGCATCGCTGGTGAAAACCAGGCTTCAGCCTCAAGCCTAGTTGTAGGACAAGAGAGATGAAGGAAGAATTTGTAGTTTGCAGCTTGATTTAAGGGAGAACAAAAAAAAAAGAAACAAAACAAAACAATGAAATATAACTATAAACAATTCGAGCCAGTATTGGTCTGACAGTAAATAATGTTTCATTGCCAAGATTGTTTCGTTTATATTGTTTTAGTGAAAGAAGCATTATTTCCCGCGATGCTCATTTCCACTTGATATAGGAATTTTTATTCATTTTAAACTTTTGAAAATAGTACATGTGTGGACTTTGACATAAAGCCCGAGTTGGCACTTCTTCAAAGAAAGCTGAAACCGTCGAAAAACACTGCTGAGCTTTCAAAAGAAAGTATAAAAATTGCGCTGTTTTACGGAATAGTGGCTTTTACAAACGTAAGTAGAATTTGACCAATTTTCATATTAATTAATAATAATCATAAGGTGATCGATTCATATTTTTTTAACTTTTTTTTTTTTTTTTCGCGAATGTCTCAAAAGCTAAGAATTTTATTGAGTGATAAATGGTAAATTCGAAGATGGAATATTTCCAGGCGGGGCCTCTTACAGGGTCATCTGCAGTTCTAAAACCGTTTGGTTTAACTTTTTCTCTAGGGACTCAGTGAGTGATAAATAAAGAACAATATTCCCAGTACTTGATTGGCAAAAATAGTGTGAGGAAAATAATAAATTATTCAGGAAAAAGCAAGTGGTCCATCAATCTAGCTGTGTGAAAACGTCACGAAAATACCTCAAACAGAAGTTTATCAACAAAACGCCTCGGGGATTTTTTAAGCGTCTACGTTATTCATTTTTTTGCGCTGCTGCGTGTTTCTCAGTGGTTTCAAAATCGTGTGTGACGACGTTTGTCTAAATCGAACACAGGGTTTTGTCCCGCACCCGTCGACGATAAACTCTAGTGTACTGGTAATACTGCAATCAAATTGGCTGACCTTTTGTTTTTCTGACAATCGGCGGATAACTTATAAGATGACACGCTGTCAAGTGAGCCATTACTTGTTGATAAATGAGTTATCATCAAGCCTCTGCTTTCTGACCTTCCCAAGCAACGTTTGCAACGTCAGTTATCAGACTTCAAGTCGGGAGACAACAACAGCCGTCATTCTTTAATTCATCAAATGATTTCCGCGAAGAATTGAAGAACTTCCTCGCCTATTTCGACTAGAAAGCGTTTCCAACGAACGGAGGTATGATAGTTACTTTTAAGCCGGTGATAGATGACTTTAAATGTTTCCTCCATTAGTTTATCGATGAATGCCACGTTTCGTTCCAGATTATCACTGAAAACTGCGTTGACGAGCAATGTTAATTTGGGAAGCTCGGCGGGTCTTTATTTGTCCTACTAAAGGTCGCTAAATGGCCATTGTGTAAACAGCCAGTGTTCAGAAAAGTAATGTTATATTTGCTAAACAGGGAACAGAGGAGTCTTGTCTGATCGTACTTCCAGCTAAGTTCACCGTACAATTACAGTGCGAATTCAAGTCATCAGCGTACGTGATCATTCACGCGTCATGCGATAGTAGGGAGCTTAAGCAACGACGACGGCGACGCCGAGGACGACGCCTAGTCAAAAATGAATTTTTATTTTACCAGCGAAATTCGCAATTGTCTAGATCTGTTCAGCACGCCAATGGCTCTAAGAATGTGCTCAGGCGAAACATGAAATGGCAGCGTTCAATTCCAGATGGAAGTACGAAAAATTAGCCGTCGTCATTCGCGTTCGTCATTTTACGTTTCTGTTTTACAGAGGACAGCAACATGTACAAAGATTTATAACTGCAGAGCTACTGTTTTGCTCATTAAACCTTTTGTTTGCTGTCGTTCTCGTTGCCGTCGTCGTCGTGGTTTGCTTAAGTTCCCTAGTGTTACGCGATACGTGTCGGCTGAAATTCGACTGATTTGCCGTGTTTTAAAACATTTACTTAGAGAAGACTGGGACTAGTCTCTCGAGATAACGTTGTCTTGTAACTGGTACGCAATTGAGCGTGCCAAAGAATTGGAATTTGTAAAACGATGTCGAGGTACACCTGCCTGAAACAGTTATCAGAGAAACCATTAACAGACAGGAGAAGAGCGACCAGAGCTGTAAGTTATAAACATATTTAAGAGTACAGACTTCAAACGAAAGCATTCTTTTATTCACGGTTTTTTTTTCTATAGATAAAGTTTGACTTTGTTTCATCGTTAAGTGCAAGAATTCAGGTCTTCTATTTCCTGTTACCTAGAGCGCACACTCATCTTGGGCGTGGATGCGCTCGTGGGTGGGTGTCGCCCAGCCTTCTTCTCGCGCTTCACCCCCAAGGTGCCCAGCTAAGAGGAATCTTCCGGTCTGGGCCTGCGAGAAGAAGCTGACTACAGCGCCAAGCGTTCCATGATTTTTTATCGATCCTTTGGGGAAGAACCACGGGCTCACTTCCTAAACAGCGGCTGGTAATCGAGGCTACTTGACTTTTCACTCTTAGCCATAATCCCCTGGGGCTATTGGGCCGGGTAATCGAGGCTAGCATGAACTTGAAAAGTCTTGTCACACGAGTAACATCTGATTGCTATCGTTAGTTTTGAAACGCCGATCATTTATCAATTTCCTATGTAACTTCCTACTGATTTATTATCAGTTATTATTCAAGCCAACTATGTGATTTCAAAAACAGAGCTTTCATAAAATCATGATTTTCACACGTATGTAATAATTTTGCCGCTAGGAAGTCGTCTTTATTGTGGGCGCCACGTTTCTCACAACCCCCTAGGTTTTTTCACGTAGCATAGGCAACAAAAGACGACGCACAACTTCTTTTAGTCAGAGATTGTTAGTGAAGTTAAACCGGCTACCGTGCTACGGTCAGAGTATCCAAGTTACTACTATTTCAAGTGTATTTCGCTGTCTCTCTGCTACCTTTTGGTGCGGGTCGTCAACCAAAGTACGTAAGTTCTCATTGTTGTAGTTATTTGCTAAGTAGCGAATTGTTACTCTTTTCTTTATCACGAAAAGGTTTCATTTAGTTTATCTAGGTTTTGTTGAAATCGCTTTCACAGCTCTACTATTGCTAAGGCTTATTGTCATATGATTACCAAATTGTGATTCTTTCACGCTATATTTAGCTATTTTGGCGATAGCCGTTGATATCTTCGTTTGTTACGACAAGAGTTGTTTTCGTCTCAGTTTGATTAGTTTCAAGTATGAATTGTCACGTCTTTTTGTTTCACGCTGTGATCTTGTTAGTTCTATTATGATTGTTCTATCCTGTTAGATTTGTATTTTATGCCTTATCTAAGTAGGACGTATTCTTAACTATCGCTTTTCAGTTCGAACCTACTACATCTACTTGTACGACTACTACTCCTATTCGTATCTGCTACTACTACTTGCGATCTACTGGTTTTCGCTATTTCTTTAGTCGCTACCTATTGTGAACTAGATCTATGGACTTGATCTGTCATTAAATCAGTTTGAATCTACCAAGTGGAGTTCGAATATCTCGCACCGCGCTACCCCTGTAGTTGTTTAAGATTTGAGTAAGAAGCAACCTCTAGAATCTTTGCAATTACAGCTATTATTATATGGCTTTGGCTTGTGGTCGATATAACGCGCGTTCTGATTGGCTAAGAACGAGATCTGAACGGTCATTATGCAGCCGTAATGCCCACGGGCCGATTACGGATTATGGAAATTAGGAAGAGCCCGGCTCTGAAAATTCAAGCGCATTGAAACGATGAAAGCCGATTAAAAACAGTAAGAGAAAGTAAACTTAATCCGAGTTGTTAAAGATTTTTCCTTAACAAAATTTATATGGAAGTCGTTTTTGACTTACCAGCCGGAACCTTGGCGGGCAGTGGTGAAAAACAATCGAAGTTTACCGAGTCTGGTAAAGCTAAAATCGCTAAGTGAAAAACACCCTCGGCAGATCTGTCATGCATCCTGAGCAGAACACCACTAAGAAACTTATAAATTATCATCTTAGTCACAACAATTACTGAAATATTGAACTCCGCAACAGTTCTTATCAAATAGATTCCCTCGCTTTAACACAAGCAAGTGTAAATCAGCTTCCAGGATCATCAAATATAAACAATCGGGGGGTTTCTGTCGGTAGCACTGTTTCTGATAACTGCAGGTAGTTTTAGACGTTCACAAGGCTTGAAAAGTTCATCCATAAATCCCAGAATGAAGAAGGCGAAGATATGTTGTCCAAAGCGAATGCGGAGATCGAGTTATTCTGAGCAGTACATTCTGAAGCATTAGTATTTTCTTTCACCGAGAGACCGTTGGTTTGGACTATTTTGAAGCACTTTCTGTCTTTTCTATATACGTTGACGTTTCGCTACAAAAGTCGGAAAAACTCCCCCATCAAGTTGTGGCACCACGGTACCAAAATACCTTTTTGAGGCTGTGACAAGCATTTTTCCCGTAAAGAAATGTGTGTTTTTCACAGAATACGTAAAGGTCACTGACTGTGTAGTTTTGCCCTGGGTTTGAGACGATGAATGAATCGGTAAACGCGCGCATCGCCGGATGTAAATTGACGACTTCCGCTCGAATAATTTTTTTCTTTTCTTTATTAAATTCATGAGCCATATAATAAACAACTTAATAACCTCGACCGTTCGGTCGTTACAGGAAAATCTCAAACCTCGGCCTACCGTATTGACCTCGCTATCGCTCGGTCAATACGGCAAGGCCTCAGTTTGAGATTTTCCCGTAACGAAATGGTCATCGTCGTCGTCATCGTCATTATCATTACTGTTATTATTATTATTATTACAATCGTAATAACGCTGACATTCATACAACCTTTATTGAACGAAAAAGCAGGCAAAGCACTAAAATAAAATACTCATGGACAGTGAGGAGAGTTAATACACAGAAACTAAAGATTGCAAATAATATCATAGTCTACGGAGAGATTTTGTGGAAGACCTTGACACGTAAGCGCTTCTTGGAATCTTAGCATTTTAACTATTCCTCCTTAAATCTTTTATCAAATGCTTTGAGCTTTTTACTAAGGGGAGGTTAAATTTACTAAGGGGAGGTTAAATTTACTAAGGGGAGGTTAAATTGGTGTGCAATTAATAATGGTAATAGGACTGAGTGGAGTCCAATTCGATCTGTAATCATACGAGTGATTAACAAAATCGGACGACCGCGAAGCGGGAGTCCGATTTGTTAATCACGAGTATGATTACAGACTGAATTGGACTACGCGAAGCCCTGTTACCAATTAATCAAAACTATGACAAAATTCGAGAAACGAACAAACCATCCACTGATCGCTGACCGATTAAACGTCGTTATGAATGCTGAAGAACACAGCAGTTTACTCAACAAAGTGCACCCCAACAGCGCGCACAAAACGATGCGTACTGTCCAATTACAAGCATAACACGTACACTGTCCAATTAATGCTCAAATCGGGCTGCTGATAGCCAATCACGTTCGAGAATTTTGTTATAGTTTTGATTAAACATATAAGTAGATATCTATCTGAATTCTACGACAGGTTTTATAGAAAAAATGACCTCTCTAACAAGGAGATCGAGTCTCGCAAAGAGGTCACAAAAACTGAGAGACTGGTCGGTAAATAGTTATGAAATTGAAGCGCATGTCGCGTGACGAGTGTCAGGCTGATGACAGAAAAACTGGACAGGGAAGGGGAACAATATCCAAGAGAGAGGATCGGTTGGTGAAATGCTGAAGGGAGAGAGGGCTGCAAGGTTGTATTCAGGTATTGGCTCAACGAGCCCTTGGAGTACTATAACGAAGGGCAAAAACTCGGGATGTTGGCTTTTCAATATCCAAATATCATCTTCAAGTTGCCGTGATAATCAATCAAGCATTTTATTTGCCCGCCGACTCATCATTTCAGTGTGGTTGGTGTCAGCACTGGGCAGCTGTTATGAAACCTAACAAGACTCTAGAACGTTCATCCGTCTAATGAGATTAATTAGAGGAATTGGACGATCACGTGGAAAATAGCGCATGGGAAAAGACATTTAATACAAAAGATAGCCTGGAGCGCCTTTGAGTTTGATTTGATTCCGCCTTGTCGCTAATAGAGACCAAAATGTCACAGTCCGATTGAAATGAAATGAAAGGTAACGCGGGCTGTGCCACATTGAGAGGACGCAAAGAAGTTTTCCTGCCAAGTAAAGACTAAGTAAGTGTTCAGTATTTATCCGTTTTAAGCCGATGTTGTTTAGAACTTTCATAGCTGATATGTATTAAATCCTGATGAAACGGAGTGTTGTTTCTTGGCCGTGCACTGAAATCAACTCGAGCGTGGCCTGTTTTGTCAAGATGCGAGATGACGACGTGACGAACATTTTGTTCCATAACTTGGACAGTTATTTTGATTTCGCCCACGAACATATCTTTCGATGAGCTTTGGCTGTACTGCACTGTAATTTTATGCGATCAAATTAATTTGCTTGCATCTGTAGTGGACTTCGAGCGGCGACAATCAATTGAGTCCGTATTCAGCCAAGGTTGAAATTATTCGGAACTGACTAGAATACTATTAGTCGGTCTTTTCTCTTAGGGTCAGACAAGTATTTATCCGTGAACACGAAAGCAAAAGGGCGGCACACGCACAGATCCGATTAGCCGAAAGTTAGAGTTCAATACCGATTTGAACCAGCTACCAGTAGTGCAGAGTTTGTTTACTTTTAATTTAAAAAACGACCACGCGGGAACAAAATTTCGTGCTTCTAGCCGTCTTAGAAGACTATATGTACAGGAAAGATACTTTTACAAGTTAGTTTTCTCTTGCGTAATGTTACCGTACACCTTCGTGGGTGCCCTTACCTAAAATAAATTGTCAGCGCACTGTTTTAAAGAAAACTGCCGAAAACTATATATCAAAGATGCATGAAAATCTTCAGAACGTACCAATCCGTTCGATTTCCATATCCTATGAAAGTGAAAATGTTGAGCATGAAACTCGAAGGCAAATATAAATATTTCATTTTTCTAATATTATCAGCTCAACTCTAAACAAATCGTAGTTGATATAGGACCACAAAAAAGGCCCGAAATCACATCCGCAGGAAAATACTGGGCTTTTTCTTATTATGTTATATCTGTCAGCAAAACAAGGGTTGGGTATTAATCAAATTAAAGCTAATTGATGGCGTCGAACGCACTTTGATAATATTTGATGACGGCTGTAGTTAACTGAAAATTTTCCAGTGAAAGCCCCCGCAAACAACAAACATTGTTCCCGAAACAACATCAGGGGAAGCATTTTCCCTTAATGTTTCGCCGTTGTTGCACACACGCAAAAGCAAATTTTGTGTTCGGAAAACAAAACAAATTCTGAACCTTTTCAAAAATATCACGTAAACTTTTTCTCGTTTGTCAAGTAAAGAATTTTGGAAACAATGTTTCGGCAAATGTTTTCACCAGAAACAACATTTATTGTGCTTAAGAAACAAAAAAATATTGTGCTTAAGAGACAAAAAAACAGCTGTCTCTGACAAATTCAGAAATCGGATTAGAAGCAGTTTACTTTTGAGGCTAAACACAGGGAAATACTGCGATTTGACATTATGTAACATCTGTCTGTAAAACGTCGGCTGTTGATATAAAAATATTGATTTTAGCAATAGACAGGATTAAAGTCAGAAAGAAATTATTCAAGGTATTAAAGTAAAGGCGCCGAACGCATTCCCATAAGTTTTGATTGAGGCGATATTCCTTACGCAAGAAATAAGAAATTCTCTTGAGCTTTATAGCCAGGTAAATTGCCATTATTATCATATGAGTGAAAAAAAAGTCTTCGCTGTCATTGGCTGAGAATGCAGTGAACAGTGCAATTGAATGTGCGCCCGTCCGTAATTTTCTCAGTGATATAATAAATAAGTAATCAGATACAGGCTCAACCATTAGGGATTTTCGCTATTAATAGTTTTTCAAATTCTTTCAAATTGCACTTGCCGAAAGGCTCGGGCAATTTTGAGAGAATTTTCACATATCGCGCACACTGTAATTACACTCGCATCAATACGATTACCTATACCAAGAAAAACATTGGCGTTGCGCTTCTCACTAGTCTTCTCACTAGCGCCATCGCACTAGGATCTTGAAGATTTTGTCAAACCGTTTACAGCTTAGCTTTGTTAGCTCTCGATAATAAGCTTAAAAAAAGAATCTAAACGAACGTTGAAGAGCACTTTCAACACAGATCAGGAAAAGCATCAGAGTTTGACTTGGAATTCGATGAATTCTCGAATGAATGTAATCCGGTTTTTTTTTACAGTATACGACTCTTACACGAGTGGACTTAACTCGCTGATAATTCAACGGATTTGCGACTCCGAAGAATTTCCGAATTGAATTACAGCTAAATGGTAGAAATTTTGTTTCTACGTTTTGTTTGGAGTTATAGTACGCAGTTCGAAGTTCATAACGACGCAAACTTCGATATCGTTGTCGCTAAAGGAATTGAGGTTTGGCTCGAGGTGGCACCAACGCCTTTTGACGCTCGATCGCTTTAGGTTTTCTTGTTGTAAAAAAAAATTGACGTCAGTCCTCTTTACTGAAATGTGATTGATCAATGTGAATCCATTGCTACTTTGACAATGTCACGAGGAAATCTGTTATCAATAACAAAAAAAAAACTGACTGACGAGGATTTGTTAAGTTGACATCAAGACCACGCAAAAAATAACAGTTTTGTAGTCAAAATAACATTGGTGGTTTATGCAACTTGAATTCAAAACACAAAATCATGTTTTTCACATTATTTTGCGAGTTAAGTGCCAAGAAGTGAGTGCTTAGCGGAGAAAAAAAAAACTGATGAAACACCGTCTCGAGTATTTGATACATCTTTACAATCGAAACTTATGACAACTGTACAGCTGAATGATATATTCTTTTTAAGGTTTGGGAATGACTGTAATGATCTCATTGAGGCTTCATGCAATCTACAAATGACATCATTAGACTTTCCATGGAATATTGCGAGACTGAAGGTTTTTTGAGAGTTCTGTGGAGTAGAAATGGGAGGGAAAATTGGTGGAACATGTGGATAAAACAACCATTTCAAATTAGATTTTTTTAATAATTAATACAAGGAAAACGATTGGAGGTAATCTATTTGCCGAGGTACTCTTTTCTCTCTTTCAAATTCTGTCTATTTGCATACAAAGTCTTCTGTACTTTCAACATTGAAATAAACGAAAACAAAAAAAACAAAAAAAATGCCAAAAAACTTTATCCTGAATAAGATCAGATATCCAAACCACCTTGACGGTTACGATTACCTATATTTAGATGCAATTAATTAATAACACGTTTAAGATATGCATATATTGATTGGAGTCAATCTTATTAAGAGCCTTCGGGTGAAAGAATTCAAGAGAAAGTCACGTCAATGCAGTCACGCAGCAATTCCGAGGAAAAAATAATAATAATCAGTTTTCAACTGGATTCCTCTTGCATTGAGCCGAGAAACCATCAAGAACGTGTCAAAAGGTAACTTTTAAACAAGTACATCTCGGGAGATCAATGTAGCTTTCGTTGTAAAGCTTTGAAATTTGTTGTGACCAAAGTTATTGTAAAAGAGAACCAACTGTTAATTAGAAGTCAGAAATGGAGTAGAGCACACAAACCAAAGAGGAAAAAAACCTTCTTTTTTCGTATGATTTCAACGGAATGTTGCATTCGTCATGTCCTTTGCAACAGAGAGACTAATGAAAATGAAACTCATAAATCTACTAATCATGAACAACATGCCGTCCTTCCATAAATGTAAATGCATTCAATTGCCTTGTTAAACAACAGCAAGACCACCGCAGAGATGCAGATACTGATCTTCTCACCAAATTTAGTAACATTTTACTTCAATTGGGACATTTCACCCCCCAGTGAAAAGTAAGCATTTAATAAACCATCCATGTGGGTGATACAAGACGTATTTACCTCCTCCCTTACTCCATGCCTCCTCTGCCCTCGGGCTATCCCACCAGGTGATCGCACGCCAAAAAAGCACTGTTACTTCAGCAGCTTTCATATTACCAGTTTTACGTTGAAAAGTAGAAGTTGTAGTATTGTCAGTTATCCCATCAAGCATGCTGGATCGTAGATGTAATTACCGCGACCATAGCTTTATTGCAGGTAGTAGTTAGCGTCAGTGCGCTGAATAGAAAGCTATAATTTGCATATTGAGATTAAAGTAAATTTAAGTTTGTGCTAAAAAGGCCATCATTTGCATTCAGCTCAGTTTCTTGCGGTCCATGTTGGAGTTCGTAGTTCCGAAAAACGCAGACGAGATAGACGATAAACTTGTTGCGGATCTTTACAGATTACGTTCATTCAACTAATTTCGACTTCACCAGGACTATATATAAACGTAAGTGCATTTTTGCTTGTATTTATGAGTTTTAACGGTTGTCCAGCCATCGCATCGCGGTTTATACGTGGTTTATGTGTCAGAATTGACCTCATGTCACTCGGTTTTGTTACTGATCAGCTGAAATCATACCACTTTCATCGTTCCCTCAAATGCGTGTCAGAAGGTAGTTAGAATTTCTTGGTGTCGATGGATGTTTAACGATCATCCTGTGTTTAGAAATTTAATGAAGGCAATGTTATAATTTTCTTACCACTCCCGTGTGATTTTCCTATTTATTAAAAGAACACCTAGAAAGCAACTGAGGAAAATATCACAGCGGTTGTTAATACCGAAGCCTTGTAATTGCGAATTTGAACAAAACACCACGCTTTATACCCTCTGGTCAAAAGCACTGCTTTAATTGGCGAAGGATGTAACGTGTTTGAGTTATATTATTACTTTTTCTTTTGTCACGTAACTTTCTAAATATGTAGCCATTCGACCGGGCATGAAGTTTACAAAATAAAGAAATCGTGTAGGACGTCGTAACTAAAGAGAGAACGACCGGACACTTGTGCATGTCAATGGCCCTATTATGGCGGTCTATTCAGGCATAAATAGTCAATGAAAAAGCCTCATGTTGAGTTTTGTCCTGCTGTGAGCGCGCTAAATGCGGCTTTTAACACGCTCTCAGGGTGAAAAGGAATCGTTTAGTTTAACGTTTCCACTTACGTGTATCTCCTTCGACTCTCTGCTATTCGCGAATACAACCGAGGTTCTGCGGAAGAAAGACTTTTCTTCCCACGCCATCTTTGCAAGTATTGAAAACAATAAGAACAAACATCCAAGTCACCAGGCATCCAATAATGATCCCCGACACGTACGGATCTCACGCTTGTTTAATGTTAAACATTTATGTCAATAAACTCTTCTAACAAAACGGCAGCTCAATTTTGTTGTGTTATGGTAACACCACTATCACAGACTAGGTTGTTTCAACTTTCAGCTATTAAGGATTTTGGATTAAAAAACTGATAAGAATGCCGTCACAGGGCCTCAGACATACTCCTTACTTTACACACATCCTTCAAGAATTGTCCTGTTTGGATATACTTAAGAATAAGTTTTCCAAGGAATAATCTCTACCGAATGCACATGACTTGGCCAAGGTTAAAAAAAAAACAAAAAAAAAACAAGCCATATTATCTCATCGCTTGTTATTTTGAATTACATTCATCACCATCAGTTTCATTATCAACGTTGAAGACACAGGAGTATACTTATATAAAAGGTCAATTCAAGTAAATTACGTAAGTTGGAAACTAAATAAGACTAAATAAATGTCTTCGTAAAATTCAACAATTAGCAAAGTAACAATCAATTTTGAGAACTATAACATGTTAAAATATTTCAGGTGTGCCGACTGATTTGGATATATTTTGTAACCCTTAAAGAAATATTCGGCCACCCACAGAAAGCCCTGGAATAGACCCTTTTCATAAATGGCTGCCAATTATAAATTCTTTTGAAAGTATAAAAATTAGCTTACGGACCTCGCTTTTGAGTTGACAATTGAAAAGATATTTTACTCTTTAATAAACGAGTTTAGTGAGGCTAATTTAAATGCATACAAAAGAATTTTAAATTGACAGCCATTCATGAAAAGGGTCTATACATTGGCAAGTTTGGCAAAATTTAGACCGGGTAAGAAATCAGAGTTTCAAAAAATGTTCGGTAACACATGACAAATTTCGAATGTAGTTTAAAAACTTGGAAATTCCACATGACACTTATATGGTTTTACCAAAGATCGTGCAACAGAACATGAAAGAAACCCTTGAAGGATGATAAACCCTCGTCTACACGAGCAATTTTTATGTGGCAATTTTTATATGACAAAATATATTTGATCGAGTAGATGGCTCAGCAAATATTTGCCACCAATTCAAAGTTTAGTGGGCCAGTAATGACTTTAGAAAGCAGAGATACGCAGAAACAAGGCGGGACTGCTTAGTTGACTCCAAAAATCTTGGTGCTCACGAGCACATTTGCCACATTTTATGCGACGAGTCGTTTATTTTGTCACATAAAAATTGGCCAATTTTACACGAGCAAATATTCTGAGAATTGTAACATAAAGGTTGTCACATGAAAATTGCTCGTGTAGACGAGGCTTAATCCTTCGTAGGATAACACATTTTACTGCACATTTTACCACAATACCATGCGAACCTTACACGACCCATAAAGTACAAAGAAATCCCTGTTTTTGCAATATTTGTCCCTGTGCTAACGACATTGTGTATGTTAGGTTTGAAGATTTTTTAACTTTTCTGTACGTATTTAATGCTGTTAACCAGTCGCCATCGTTTTTCCTAAGGAGAATTGATTAAGGCGATGCAAAGCAGGTGTCGCTCGTAGATTGAAAACAGTTGATAGTTTACTCATCAGAAAATTGAAAGGTGGTGAACATAGCACGAGAAACCTAGTTATGTCCAGTTCAGAAAGTATTTTTAGAAACTACACGCGTAATTTCAAGACGACCTTACGCTGCTCGCTCTAGCGATTATCCTCTGAAGTCTGCACTCGACTCGATGGTTAATAGCATTCGGAAGATGGTCTTTTTAGGAGCCAGTTCAATGGCCAAAACTGTTTGCTGCCACCGATATCTTCCTATCTCGACCATTTTATACCCTGCCAAGAATGTTCAATTGTTAGTAGTATACGTAGCTAGTTGTGTCCTCGCGGGTTGATCATGATTGGGTGCTCTCATTTCACCGATTTTGATTTCCTATTCTAGCTCTCCCTATTGGCAAAGAACCGAACGACGAATCCTTTAGCTTTTCGTAAGCTACAATAACGACTCAGTCAACTACATTTAAGGGTGTAAGCATCCTCGATGACCTAGGGGCAGGTAGTGTGCGGGAGAAACTTAAAACGGCACGGGAAAACTTGGCGAAGAAAAGTTGGAGATAAAGCGAGGAGCCCCTGGGGAGGGAGTCTCGCCGTAGGAGTTCTGGTTTCTGATTGGACAGAAAAATTCTTTGTATTTTTCTGCTCAATCGGCGAGATTTTACTCGAAAAGGAAATTTTCCTTCCAGTTTCTCTCAATGGCGGGAAAAAGTAGAAAAATCGCCTAACTTGACCGCAAGAAACCGTCGGATAATTCAGAATTTGCATCTAAGTATCAAAACTCTTGCGTGGTTTAGAAACGTATGCGAGTTCATTCTGCGACTCACCGATGGGATAACAGTAATAATAACAATTTATTCAAAATTAGTTAAATACATTTTTAAAAAAAAGGAATAATGAAAGAGAAATGCGGATGTAATTCCTCTTTTAAGGATTTTTTGACGTAAAAAGAATAAAAAGGTAATAAGTTATGATGTTAAGCTCTCATGGAAACATCGCTGCTTTCCGTAACCGAAACTTTCCAAACACAATGTGTTTTTCAAGGCACAGGCCAGACAGATGTGCCGGGGACACGACCAGCTGCACGTGCAGCCTTCGGGCGTCCAAGTATTTTCACGCGAAAAGCAATAATGGTTGACTTTTCATCATGGTTGAAACAAACGTGGTTCTTCTTTTTAAACCAATAAAAAAGCAATCGAGGCGAAGTTCAAGCTCGTTTCCTAATAATTGCAACAATAACAGGTTGAACAAGACGTGAAATTGACCGTGCTTTGTTTGGCTGGCATGATAGTCGTTCACAAATTTTCGGCGTTGAGATGTAAACGAAACTTTTGTTTTCGAGAACAAACATGATGACCGAACTAGCTTCTGTGTAGGCTTCGTATTAGAACACATAAAACGTACTGTGAACCTGCTGCATGTCGACTGGGTAGAATAATGAAAAGGATTTTTTTCTGCCCAATTAGAACTCAGCATTCATCCAGCTGCTTGTAACTGGCGCAGTAAGACTCCGTCTCCAGGGGCTCCTTGCTGTCTTTCCAAGTTTTCTGTGCCGACGTTTCACGCTGTTTCAACATTCTACTGATTCCCCCAATAACTGCCCCTGGGTCTCCGAGATGGCGCGCAAGCGAGGTGTAAGAGAAGTCATCAGTGCGGGTACTCTATCGATCGCGCGACACGAGGACCAGTTACTAGTTCTTTCTATCAACAACAAATTCTGAGGTTAGGAAGTCTGAGAGCTTGTTTTAGTGAAATTGTCGGAGGAATATTCCATCAGCTTTAAAAGCAGCAGGAAAACAGCTGCAAAACTCCATTTAATTGCATTTAATTGCGGTTGAAAGGAGAAGGAGACCATTAAGAGCGAGCCAATTTGAAAAAGGTTCAAATTGAACACCTTCTAGAAGACTAATATGGAAAATCGTGTGAAAAGTTCCAATTACGTGACAAATAGGTGCCGAGAACCAATGAAAACTGCGAGAATGTTGTTAACGCCACAACAAAAACAGTTTCTCGAATCTTTTCTCACAAATTCGAAAATGGATGCATTGGAGCTACTGAGTTCATTTACGAGGTGATGCCCTATATAAGCTAAAGGTAATTTGTGTTTGACTCTAGAAGATCGTAGGTTTTATTCGTTGAAATGCCGGAAAATTATTGAAAGTTCTTTAAAATATCGCTCCATCTAAAAAATAGCACATGAAAATAACGACGATGACATAAGATTATTGCCGTTTTTTTTAAACTGGTTCTTCAAATTTATACTCAAATAGCTTGAAAAAGAAATTACATGGCAGCAACTTTCCAAAGATATAGCATTTGATTTTGACCTTTTAGAGAGAAAATTAGAAACATCGAGCCCTTTCAAAGGGCAGAAAATAAAGGGCAACTCAGTTCGATTTCATGTCGCTGAGTGCGAACCATTAATGTAGTTTTACCGAACAAAACACAAATTTAGCGTAAAAAAAAAACAAAGCAAGTGGACTTAAGTGGACGTTTCAATCCAAAATCAGCAAAATACTTCGTCCATTACGTTGGTAATATCTGTTTTTCAAGAAGAAAATAAACGCACACTTCTAAAATACACAATTCAGACGAGGATGAATTCAGTGTAGAAAACATGACGCCTACATTTTCTCCCTACGATACGTCGTTAATCCTAACGCAAAAGATTTCAGTATCTAGGCAAAACTGGGAAGTATTATGCATTATGTAAGTTATAAGGTTGTGGTTTGCCCTCGCCGGTGCCCTCGAACTCTTTAACACCAAAACCAAAAAAGTGGTTAATACAAGTAGTGGTCAATAAGCGTATTTATTCTGATATAAAAAATTACCTGCGATTCTCTCCAATTTTCTTGTCGTTTGGTATTTGAGAAAGCAATTTTCCATCTATACAGGCTAATAGCAAACTGCCGGGAGCCAAACACCACGCCCTTTCTGTTAAAGGTCCTTGCGCGGCCAATCAGATTCTGATTTTGTCGAAAGCTGACAGCTTGGCTACGTTTAAATCAATATTAACTCCTGATTTTAAAAGGTGATCCTGGAACGTTTTAATAATGCTACGACACAAGACTGAGCCGGGCATATGACCAAGCGGCATAATTGGTTGGATATATCTTATGATAAAAGGCCAAAATAACATGGCAAAATGCCAGACAAGATAATGAAGATGTCAGAAGTGGTTAGTTAAATTCTGTTCCTCAAAATTTCCCAGAGCAGCCACTGAAGGAAAGTTGTAAATTTCAACAAACCCTTTATGCAAATTCTTAAACCTTGTTTAATTTTTCTTTCGCCTTTGCACTTTTAGAGAACATCCGTCATTAACACTTCTTCTGTTCTGCAGGTGTATTTTACCATTTTAAAGCTCATTATTGTTGTTAAAAACATCACTGATCTCCATTTTGAGGTTTTTTAGAAATTCCACATGTCTAGTCTGTTCTGATCCTTGGCGTCAACTTCAACGAAATCAATTACAATCAGTCTTTCGTATTTCATTGCGAACAGAAGGTTGGAAATGTCGAAGGTTAAATAATAACCCAAAAAGAAAACGAACAAATAGTGTTTTGAAGAAAATGGATACATTAATTCTACCTCTTCAACAGAGCTTAATATGTCTCAAAGAACCTAGTTAACCCTTTTCCCGCTTTTTAAAGGAGGATTCAGGGCAATTTGTGTTATTATTAAACAATTGTTTCATTGACATCCATTCTTGCTAGAACGTTCGGAACTAAAACCATACCATCCACTCTCGTCAAGGTAACATGCACAAACTAGTTAAAAAAAGTCCAATAGTACACTTATCTATTTGTGCAGATGAAAAAAAAAAAAAGGAAAAAGAAACATAAAGTGCAATTTGTGAAAAGTTAAAGGGACCTGGTAATTACTAATTACCAGGTCCCTTTTACTTGAAGTAATTTCGATTCTTACCATCTGGTCATAAAATTCCCTGCGAGTACAATCAGTCGCTTCGATCTTTCCCAGCTACTTTAAGATTGTATACCATCTTGATCCCACGACTCTGGTGGCTGAACCAAAAAATCATCGGAAATGTTTCTTGTCACAGCAAGGCAAGATAAAATCACTCACAAAGAAATGAGAAGTAAAAGTTTTCCGTTGTTTCTGGTGTAAACAAATTGACTTTGTTGTCTCCATTTGTTCAAAATGTTGTTTCTCTTGCAGGTAGGAAACAAGAACAATCATGCAAGACGTGCACATTAATAGAACAGCCAACATATCTTCGGCAAACGCAACAGTACCGGGTTTTCCCGTATACCTCCACCAGCCTCTTGGAGCCACAGTGTTCCAAATCAGTTTGTGGTCGACCATTGCCTTTCTCGGCGTGTTCGGCAATCTCTTGGTATGCATCGTGATCCTTAGCCAAGCGAAGATGAAGACCTCAATAAACTACTACTTGCTGAGCTTGGCCATAGCGGATTTGGGGGTACTGCTATTGATCTACCCTATAGCGGTGTTAAGATATCTCTTTCCATTTCGCTGGTTGTTAGGAAGGCAGGTATGTTTCTACCTAACTCCTACAGTGGAGATATTCTTCGGAGCCTCCACCTGGTCAATTGCAGCCATTGCCATCGAGAGATACCGAAACGTTGTTGGCGCCAAGCGCTACCAGATAAGATACAGGTCTCGCGATCGAATGAGGACTTTCGTTGTTATTGGTATGGTTTGGGTGGCCTCATTTTTAGTTTCATCCGTACCTCTATACCCTATCATGACCTACAATTCCAATCTGAAACTTTGCTATCCCGAATGGCCTGATATGTCTGGGACAAATGCATTCTATCTGACGCATTCCTTAACTCTACTCGTCTTCTGGTATGTCCTACCTTTGATTGTCATAGTATTCACATACGTCAAGATTAAGAAAAGAGTACGCGAAAGTGTTAAGTTCCGAAGCTCAATGACATCTCAGTCTTCACGAAACTCAGAAAGACGTGATAAATCGATCTGGCGACAAAGTAACAAGGCAAAGAGGATTCTTACACCTTTGGTTGTTTTGTATGCTGTGACAATGTTTCCGTTGAACGCTTTACGCACCTTGTTGCTTATTATACCGACGTTTTGGACGAATTCTTACTATAATCTGATCATGGGCCAAGTTGGATTTTTCGTTTTAATCAACTCGTCAGCTAATCCGCTACTGTACTATATCATGAGTAAAGAATTCAAGGATGCATTCAAGAAAATATTCAGAAGTCTGAAAGACAAGACGTTTTTCAGAGATTTCTGCAGAAAAATCAGAGCATTGTTGGGAAACTCGAAAGAGCTGGAAGAAGAGGAACAAAATCTTCAACTAACAAGTAACAACAACTCTCAGGTTGCGCTTATCAATGTCCAGATTGTCACTGGTTTGTAAACTCCGAACTGTACCGTGCATTTTCCATGTACTATAAGCTAACGGCCAGTTGATAACAGCCATAGTAAAGGCCATGTAGACAGGGAGGTATGAGGGTCAGTTTTGTCTCGAGCAAAAAGCTATTTCTCCGTTGTTCGTCTAGATTTCCCACAACTAGATTCATGAATACGCCGAGCCCTTGATGTATTGGCTCCTGATAGTGGCTCCTGTATGATGCAAAGGTGATATCTAATTGGAGATTTCAGTGTGAATCTGGCGCTGAGTGAGTCCTTGTAGATTTGTAAACTACTTACAAAATTCGCGTTATTAGGGCTAGTGAGCCCGATAGCAAATTTGTAAAGTGTGGCAACTTAAAATATGTTAACACTGTATTTATTCAATTCATCAAGACAACTGGATATTATATTCCTGTTTGCTTCGATTAGGTAAACCGCAAATTTTCATCGGAACCATGGCCACCATCATCTTAGATCTGCTTTACAAGAAGCCTGAGGAAACTCAAGCGAAATGTAGTTAGAATGAAAAATGAAGTGAAAATGAAAATGGAACTTCAGTAGAATTTGTAGACTTTGCTATCGCTTTATCCTTCACGACAGTTGAATCAGTGCTATTTGGAAATTTCAACTCAATAATATTTCTTCAAGATAAAACAAGAGGAGTCATAAACGTAACGAGATTGAAAATATGTTCCTTCATGTAATTAAGCTATAATTTTAAGATTTTACGATTTTTAGCGCCTGGGCCATTAGTCGAAAGAGACAAAACTTGTAGAAAAAGTGTAAATACCTTTTAAACAAATACGCGTCATGAAAAATTATTCTATTAAACCTCCATTTACACTATATTAATATAACGTGAGGGACTCTCATTGTCCCTAAATGTCGAGATTTGGCTCAGTTTTAGGTGTTTTCTGTGGGAAAGCCTAATTTCTACATCTTCCTGTGGACTATATATCGTAATTTATTTCAGGTTAAAGATGAGGCCTTTTTTCAAGAGAAACTGGTTAAGAAATACTGTATCTACTATAGTGAATAAGTGTAATGGTTACAATTGAGGCAATATGTAATATATAGTTCACTCTGTGTGTTACACGGACTTGTTTAATCAGTACGGTTTGAAAAAGTTCAAACCTTAGACAGGAACTGAACTTGGCGATTTTAGCAGACTTTCCTTGGCCGGAATGACGTAAAATTTACACCAGTTACTGAACCTGGATCATACATCTAGTTAAAACAAAGGAGATCACTACCGTGAAGGAGGATACCCGGTCTTACCAAGCAAAGATATTGAAGATTTCACTTCTCCCTTTACTCCTTAGTTTTTGTTTCGATTGAGAAGATATATCAAACACTCGAGACAGTGTTTCATCGGCTATCCAAACACCTCAAATTTCGTCAAAAATACTCCGCCGCGTTTCGTATTCTCCACTGTCCTCTCGGTGTTTGTCCACTGTCTTCTCGGTGTTTGGATACCCCGATGAAACACTGTTTCTCGTGTTTGATATCTTACTTACCACGGTAAACCATTTCAAATAAATTAGTATTGCCAAGACAACAATAGACCAAAACCCTCGAAATGAGTAGCGGTTAGTTTTTGTGCGAACTTTACACGATCTAGAAAAGCCGCAGACTCAGTCCGAGATACAAGGACCAGGCCAGACCGGCCTAACTTCAAAATTACGGCTGCTAAAGAGCAATGAATCTGGTGCGTTCTACAATGGCCATTTTCACATTAAATGAGTGACGCCGTGTTTGGACGAAGAAGTCGCCTCAGACACACATTCGTCTTAGTGCGATTTTTGACGGAAAAATCATCTAAGTTTGTTCGTCAATTTGGACGTCTATTAAGACTTCTTCGTCTGTACGGCCAAGTCATCCAAAAGCCGACACACCACACAAACAAATGGTCCTATCTCGGTCTTAAAGTTTCAAACTTCATTCAACGCTTTTCATTGAAGAAAGGGCATAAGCTTCATAACGGAGACGAAAAGGAGGCGAGAAGTAACGCTCTTTGGTAGAAGATTTAACCGACAAAAGGCGCTAATTATCAAAATCTTGTATTAGTGTCTGCGTACGTTACGATTTTGCCGTGGTCAAACGGCGCATGACAGTCCATGATAGTTGATTCTCCCCTAACAATCATACGTGCGTTTTAACCGGAAAAACTATCAAAGTATACCAGGGAGAATTTGAACAAGCTAGTTGGGTGATACTAATGGATTAATTAGTAGAATTCTGCTAGTATACTAATGCAAATGCTGCAATCTGATTGGTCGAGCTACTCGTGTACTATCAGCCATTAGTATCACCCAACTAGAGGACTAATGCAAATCCTGCATTTTAATTGGCTGCGCTACTAGAGGACTATTAGTAATAGTCCTCTGAGTAGCGAAATTGGCGCAATCGAGCGTGACGCTTTCTTTCGTTTTATTCCCAAATAAATATTTCTTCAACTTGCATTTGCTAACTTTATTATTGCCTTTTCTGTCCGACTAGTTGGGTGATACTTCGCCCTCAAGGGCCACGGGTCAATAGCCCATTCGGCTTCGCCTCACGGGCTATTGACCCGTAGCCCGCAAGCGCTACGGGTCTAATTGTTAATTAGAGTACAGTGGCTGTCGGTCTCCACGAAATGTGATGTTTTTATAGTCTTTCCGAAGTTTTGGAAGAAAGTTTAGATTTAAACGGGTAATTAAATCGCTGAGAAGACTAAAAGAAGCACATTAACGGTTTCTTGACTTTAAAAGCTTGAAACTGCAAATTTGCCAAGGACAGTTCAATACGTGCGACTTTGTTTAAGGGTAAAGTTCAATAATGCGTGGAAAAATAATTGGAAACCGTTATTTGCGTTAATTTCAGTTAGAATTCTACTAAAACAATTAGATTATTCGCTCGAGATTTCCATGAGACGATAGTTAATTCGGCCTTCGGCCTCATCAACTATCGCCTCATAGAAATCTCGAGCGAATAATCTAATTGTTAAATAGTCGATGGTAGTGTATGATAGTTGGTGGTCAAACAAAAGCGCGTGCTACAACTACATCAACTACCATGCCGTTTGATCAGGGCTTTATGCTTATGCGTTAGTGAAAGCCAGTCTTTACATCGCACGTGCACACCCCCTGAATACGAGGCTTCAAGTAATCTGCACTTTCAAACATATATTTAGGAAAAGCCCATTCCAGGAAAGGTACGGAAATTATCTCATATGGTAATAGCTTTACGAAATAAGTTACAAAAGCTACAAAATAGAGCAGCCCATGTTTTGGCCAACTCAAACTACGACGTAGATGCTGGTCACCTGTTCAAACTTCTCTGGGGGAAGAATCTAGCATGCCAGCAGCAAATTCAAAGAGCTACGATGGTTTAAAAGTCTGCACGGGTTGGCTCCAGAATGTCTCAGTTGTAATTTCGAAAGACGAGAAACTGCATATAACCTAAGGGACTCTGAGAATAAACTCAATGCCATTACCGCGCACAAATTTATTACAAAAATAGCTTTAAGGAAAGCAGAGTGACTGAGGCAATTTAAACGCCTACTCAAAGGAGATGAATAAGGCGCGGCATTCGTGGAAAGCAACTTTTTTATTTAATTATTTTTATTATATTAGACATTAGGCATTAAATGTATTAGCTGACGAATTTTTGTTTTATTTTCTTATACCGTGTTTAAATAAAGATTATGTATGTACGTATATGCACGTATGTAGCGTTTTTTCAATACGAAAATTTGAGCACGTTCAATTCGGTTAACAGGTGATTCATCAGAAATAAAAGTCGAATGAT
The DNA here is from genome assembly GCF_042242905.1 of Orbicella faveolata. Classification (NCBI taxonomy): domain Eukaryota; kingdom Metazoa; phylum Cnidaria; class Anthozoa; order Scleractinia; family Merulinidae; genus Orbicella; species Orbicella faveolata. The sequence continues at coordinate 20,337,480 of NW_028301539.1, forward strand.
TTTTGTGAAACTATCCTTGAATGTTCACTACCAAGCATTTTTTCGAAAAATAAGACCCAAAAGATAAGTCACCATGCTCGTTTAAGAGAAAACGAGCAGTGATTTCGCTGTCGAGCTTAGCTGGAAGGAAATTTCTTGATGTTGTGGTTGTGCACGCTCTCGTGCGGGCGCTAATGACGCGAAAATCGTACGCAGTGGGAATGCGCAATGCAAATCTGAGGAATCATCTTAAGAGTCCAAAAGAGCGAATGGGAGAGTTAGTTGTTTATGAGTTATTCATTTTAATTTTTTTGGTTTGAGTTTGAACCAATATTTTAGTGTCTTGGGGTTAAGATACTGCACCCTATAAGAATGTTGTGGATGAAAACGACAGCGGTTGTACATTGATGCGGTCACTGCTATCACTCTCTACAATAATCGGATCAAACAATGCCAATAATTAATCATCCTGATAATTGATGACCACACGCGGTCATTTTCTTGGCATCAGACAGTCTGCCATAGCAACGGTATAACCTGCTAATTTGAGTTTGCTTTAGAAGATATACTGGCAAAGTCTTTAACCTACATTTCGTATCACGAAATTGCGATCAAAATTTTCAAATATTTGAACAAGATGGGCAAATGTGTCAAAATGATGTACGCAACGATGTTGCAAGAAGTTCAGTTTTCTTGCGTGTTTTTGGCCTGTTTACATGTTTTTGAACCTAGGCACACAGCTGCACCTCTGACAAGTAAAAAAGTAAAGCAAACACGCAAATTGGAAGGCAAATAATGTTCTAGAGATATTCAGATGAGGAGGCGGGGAATTAATTTTGTAAGTTACAAAATATAACAAATACTTCAGGCGTATGCAGTTGCACTGACGTACATGGAAGGTATTGTTAGAAGTCTATCAGTACCTTAAACTGAATCTATTTGGGACTGACCATCAGCGAAGAAAGCCGTACTTCAAAAGGTAGGTACAAACTGTACATACATTTGGGCTGGTGGCGGTTAAATGCTTCGTTACATTTGGGGGTTATTTATTACAAACTTGAAAGTGGGAGCTTAATTTGGAAATTCCTCTAGAAATTGATATTTTTGACAATACTACAGAAGAAAAAACAGTAATATGAACCCCTTGGGAGGTCTAAAATTTGGTTAAATACTACAACCAGTAGGGTTTGTTTGCAGAGTGAAAACAGGTTACAGTATGTCAGACGAGCGAAAGGTGGTGCGGAATATATTATGAATTCTACGAATGGAGGAAAAAAAACTGACAAGAAACGATAAGCTATGCTATGAGGATTGGCCGTATAGGTGAAATTTTAAATAGCAAGGTTCAGATTCAGCCGAGAGAAAGTAACCTCAGCTGTAGTCAAAAGGTTTATTTCTTGATGATCTCATTCCTCACAAAGGTTCTCACTTAACCTTCGGGCGTTTGGAACGCTTCCGCCAATTTAGAAAAGACAAAGGTAAAAGTCTTTCATCGAAGCTACTGGTTAATGAAAATAAAAATATCCTCGAGGGTTAATCAAACCGCTGGTTTCAATGGTCAAACAGCAAAATGATTGTGGCAACCGAACAGCCTCAATTATTGTATCTCGACCTTACATTTCCCAGTTCAGTTGGTACTGGTACTCTGCGATATATATCGCCACACTATTTTCGTCTTTATTTTATTCTTAATGAAGAACAAAGAGTGTCGTGCAGTTCTGGTTTGTTTATGAAATAACTAGGCGCCTATACATTACATCAATTTCCATCGAAACGAAATCAAAGAATGTTGATAGAGTTGTTTGTACATGAAGCTTTTTTTTTCGGTTATGCGAACGATTCAACTGAGCTGATATACATCACCAAAAAACTACTTTGTTAGACCGGAAGGTTACATGCTGCTGGCGGGACTTAAAGGTAAACCATTACAAAAAAGATTATAAAAATTTAACGTGCCGCTCTCAGTGAAATCTTTTGAAAAAACTGAACACAACAGCCATAAAATAATACTATTACAGGTATAGCAAAGAAGGAAAGGCTGGGGAGAAATCTTCCTGAAACGTTTCGTGTGGTTTTAGATAAGGCGTTTGACGAGAAGAACAGAGACATCGATTCCCTGCAGTGACTAGATTATAAATAACGTTATCGTTTGGTTTTGTTTATCTGATGATAGTGGAAATGTGGTGTTGCCTGTTGTTCTTTTAATGAAAGTATATTAAATATAAAAAGAATTTCTCTTAAATAAGTTGATGCGAGGCGCTGCAGAACTCTACAGGGGTCATAATTTTACCAAACAAAACAGTTGCAACCGAATGTAATCATATTGGAGGTTTGTATAGAAACAGCCTGTGTTTGAGTGGATCATATAACAACTAACAATGCACGAAAATAATACCTCCATTAGGGCCATTGAAGGCCTGCTTGTCGTTTTTTTTTTTATTGAAGAAAGCTTGGCAGGCAATTACCATAATAATATGCAAGATAGCTGCAGATAAATTAACTGCTCAAAACACGCGGATTTGATTCATCTTTTTTTAAATTCATCTTCGTCATGACGGAACACAAGCAGAAAATGTCCTCAATTCTGAGCTGCATTTTTCCCAGTTCTTCTTTCAAGGTGATCAGTATCTATAAACAGCCACCTGAAAAACTGTCATTTTTTCGATCGATAAATGGCGCTTGAATAGCCAATCAGTCTTCGGTTTTCTTTTAACATTAAACTTTTCTACTTTACATTAATCATGCAAAGACACATGTCTAAACTTAGCATAAGGATTAAGGGCCGTTAAGTGAAACCTGTCGGATATATATTGAGCGATCGGAGAAAGTAAATGTCGTGTCGAAAACGGGGACCCAAGCCATAATAACTGCGGGAACAAACATATCAAAGAGTGTGGCATGTTTGACAGCTGGTTGACTTCTTCTTCATAATTAAAGTTTCCTGAGGCCAGCACCGGTAAGTACTGTAGATTCAAGAACAAAACTGCACAAATTCATTCTAAAAAGAAGTCAGTACATGAGGATTCCGTACACGCTTTTACACCAGCAAAACGTGTTCTCCTGATCCGATCCAAGCTTAGGTTAATATTTCTGTGCAATTTTGAGGCGTACAGTGGCTTCTCCTACACCCGAGAGGGATATTTTCGAAGCTTCGCAGTTACGTTTTCATGCATCATTTCACTTCCCTAGAACTGCACTGTCAAGTCACGATAGTCTCGGTGTAATTTCGATGGTCATTCACATTACTGGCAACAAGTCATTTTTCACACTCATTTCTTTCCATACTTTCTGTTTTGGAACAATTTCTTCATTTAGTACTCGTTGTTTGCGTTTTCCTCTTATGAAATACGCCACGACAGACCAACATTTGGAGTATTCTGCTTTCTAAACATGAATCCAGTGAAGGCCTACTCTAGCACCTTAAATCGCCGTAACTTAAGGCGACTTTGGGCGATTTAAGGCGACTTAAGCAAAATTGGCAGAAAAAAACATTGCGACTTTAGGCGATTTAAGGCGATTTTAGGCGACTTAAGGCGATTTTAGGCGACTTGAGGAGACGTTATTTCACTCGAGGGATATAAATTTAAACTTAGCAACAGTCTCTCCATATATCTCTTGCAATAAACCAATATTGTACCAATACTGGTATATAATTAAGTCACCACAGTCTCAAATATCCAGGACCGGGCTGTTCAAAGCCTGATTAAAGTAAACCAGGATTAGAGAGAATTTTGATTACTTCCATTTTTGTAACTTTTCGGTCCAGTTCTTTGTTTATGTTGTTTGCCTTTCAGTTTTGAGTTTGATTCATCTTAAAACTACACAACCATAAGCAGAGAAAGATATCTCTATACAAAAAAATATATATATTACCTGGGTTAGCTTTTGAACAACCCGGGCCAGATTTCAAACCATTAAAAAAGAAAATACTATTAAAAATAGATTTACCATAACACTGAACAGTTACTACTATAAGAATAATAATAACAATAAATACCAGCAAAGTAGCATGAATATTAGTGAAGATACCACAATAAAAAAATGAAACAAAACTAATAACAATATATTCACAGTGACAAAAAATTTAAATCTAAGATATCTTGATTTAATTTGAAATGTTTCTATATTTCCATAAATTATTCAAACAACAGGGAAATTAAAATCAATTTAGCTTATTTACATGCATTTATTTTACAGTGCTTCCCGAATTATCTACCATATTTTTGGCATCTCCACTGTCAATTTTGGCATGGGAGTTTAGCAAATGGCATGGCTTTCCAAAGTTGCTCAGTGCTTTTCAGGGACCCTATCGATTTGTTGCCCTCCTGCCTCAGTCAGACAAAATATTCCAATACCATCATGAGTACCGCATGCTAAGTTCCTTCGTAAGAACACGGCCTGTCAAATTTCACCAACTACTTGTCAGGCTCCAGAAAACTTTGATGACCCTGGCAGTTTATACAGTGAATCGAATATTTTTAGAAGGTTTTTACCACGGTTGATCAGACCACTAAGAAAGATACCTACCAGGCTTTCACTAGTTTCCACCTGACACATCACAAATGCCCAGAACGACATTTTAACAACGAAATACTAGAAATTGATGTATCGATACCAGGCACACTGCTCTCCGCCATTATGATTCTCCCAGTAACCCTTGGGCCGCTAACTGGTTTCCATGCTTCAAAGAAACGAGACATCGCCCTGTGCCACGAAAATTCGAGTTCTCTTGGTAAGTGTTCCCGAATGTAGATTTATTTCAAATCACCCGATAATAAATTACTGTATCCAAATTTCGGAGAGAATTAGTTTGGCGATTTGTTTTCTTTCTTGTTTTTGTAAACGCCTTTCAGAGTAATCATACTCGCGTGAGCTCGCGTAACTTAAGTCACGTGTTCCAAACATTGGCCTGGCGGCCATGTTTACCGAGAGTTGATCACAAAGAATTTTCTGTACCGTAGCTTTCGATAGTAACAGTAGCGCAGTCGTGTATAAGATGATGGGAACACCTGGCTTCATCAAATGTACGAAAAGGATAGATAAACATTATGCTGCAACTTGGTTTGTCCAATTACGAAATTCAAACGTTTACAGTTGGTCGAATGTGGAAGAAAAATGCAATAATGATTTTTACTGGAGAGATGGCCCACTTTTGTCACTTTTTTACACTGGGTAAGTAAAGTATTTAAAGTATAGACTCAGTTCGGTTCAATTGACTTTGGATGACCATATTTTTACTGCTCAGTGTAAAAGTGACTAGAAAGAATTGAGCCTTAACCCAGAAATATCTTCTTTTTTTTTTTTTCATCCTGATGATCTGGAACACCTCTCACTGTTGTTGTTTATTAATTAAACACTGTAGGTCTTCGGAAGATTTTATTCAGTAATATCTATCAAAATTAATAAGCTTAAATGAAATTATTGCAGTATAGTCATTTGCTGTATCTTTCCATACATGTATTTAATATATTTCCTGATGGTAACACAGAGTGCCATCTTTTTTTATTAACTCTTTTACAATGAAATACAAGAAAAAAATTAAAACTTAATGGAAATAAAAAGCCATCTGTGAGAGAGTACACATCAGATTGTCATTCCTCAAAGTTTAAGTATTGTCTACATGTAGAGATTATTCCTGCTAACATGGGGAGTCTATAGGGACTAGACAGATGCAGGACTATTATAATAACTTTTTTTATATATGAGGGAGCCACAGCTTTCAGGTATAATACAGTAATTGCTGGGTCCTCAGCTTCTCAGAGGACCCTAGTCAGCCTGTGCTATTTTCGATGCCATCAAAATTATTGATATTGCATGGTAAGGCGGAGTCTTGTTACTTTACTGTAAGTTGTGTTCCTGAAAGTATGTCCCTTTATCTTTAGTAGCTTCACAGTGATTTTCTTTGCTTTGACATGCTCCGAATAAAGCAGGTGTGGCTGACTAGGGCCCTTTAAGGGGAGCTTTAGATGGCTCTAATGCTTGGGAACAAGTGTTAAAAAAAAATTTAAAAGGTCACCTACTGAGGTTACCTCTACTGCCCCCCTGTTCCGTAACCAGTACCCATTGATACATCTAAGCGAGGAGAGGCACTATGAGAGTAGGAACACAATGCAATGATCCCAAATACGGTCCATTGCACCAACCATTAGGCCATCGTGCCTTCTCCTCCATAGGGTGAGAGTGGAGTTTAGCCTAACATGACAGTTATAAGTCTAATAACCTTCTACAGGGACAATTTGAGTGTGTTGGAACCTTTTTAACATTGCGTAACCTATAGCAACTTAAGGCGACTTTAGGCGACTTAAGGCGACTTTAGGTCCCAGAGTAGGCCTCAGCGACTTAATTGAACGAGGGTATTGGCGGTTAGTCTATTTATTCTTATTCCGGAATAAGGCCAATCCACCGTAACCAAAGTGGTATAAACTTGTCGATACTGTTTCAGTTTGTGAAGAAAAGATTAGAATACTGGGGAGAAACGATATCCCCAGAAAGTAGAAGTTAGAGAGATTCAATGTTTCGACGAAACAGCTAGAAACGTAACGGGATATGTATAGAATACTTTGGCCGTTTCTCCTCAACGAAGATAGATGGAAATTAGCAATCCAGTTCGCTAACCAACACTTTCTTTCTTTCGCTTTCGTTACTAGGCTCAGAGTCCATCTATGGTTACTATGGTAACATAACTAGGCTACAGCTTGTCTCATTTACGCAGATGAAGATATTGTAGAACGTCGAGTTGGTGTAATGAATGTAAGAAAGTCGATGTCAAAATTTTACGTCTGTCAAATCTATACGGGAGAATTTTTGGACAGATAAATCAGTGGAACGTTTCTTAATTGGACAACAATAACAACGCGTAAAATTGCAAAATTACAAAAACATTGTTTCTCTTCTAGGTAAAAAAAGAAGGGACCAACCATGAATAACCTGTTCAACAACCAAACACTCAATACATCTGCAGTGAATGCAAGAGACACGCAAACTGCAGCACCGGGTTTTCCAGTCTATCTCCACCAGCCGTTAGGAGCTATAGTGTTCCAAATCAGTTTGTGGTCAACCATTGTACTCCTGGGTGTGATTGGTAATGTTTTAGTATGCATTGCGATCCTTACACGCCCCAAGATGAAGAGCTCCATGAATTATTACTTGCTGAGTTTGGCCATAGCGGATTTGGGGGTACTACTTATCATCTATCCTATGGTAGTGTTAAAATACCTCTTCCCATTTCGCTGGTTGTTAGGAAAACATGCGTGCTATTACCTGTATCCTACCGTGGAGATATTCTTCGGAGCCTCCATCTGGTCGATTACGGCCATTGCCACCGAGAGATATCGGAATATTGTCGGCGCCCAGCGATACCAGATCAAGCACAGATCTCGATTGACGACTTTTGTGGTTATTGGCATAGTGTGGTTGGCGTCGTTTTTAGTTTCATCTGTTCCATTGTACCCTTTCATGGCTTACCATTCCACTCTGGAAGTCTGCTACCTGGAATGGCCTGATATGTCTGGGACAAATGCGGTATTCCTGTCTTACTCGGCAGTTCATATCGTCGTCTGGTATGCACTTCCTCTGGTTGTCATAACATTCACATACATGATGATCAAGAAACGAGTACTTCAAAGTGTTGCCTTCCGAACCTCGATGTCAGAGTATGATGATAGAGATCAAGCAGTCTTGTCGCAAGCTCCATCAAACAAAGAAAGAGGCGACAAAAGAATCTGGCAACAAAGCAAGAAGACAACGAGAATTCTTACACCTCTAGTGATTTTGTTTGCGGTGACAATGTTTCCCTTGAACGCTCTACGCGTCTCGTTGCTTATTATACCGACGTTTTGGACGAAGTCTTACTACAACCTGATCATGGGCCAAGTTGCAGTTTTCGTTTTAATCAACTCGTCAGCTAATCCACTGGTGTACTATATCACGAGCCAGGAGTTCAAAGTTGCATTCAAGAAAATATTTAAGAGTCTGAAGAACAAGAGCTTTTTCAGAGAAAGGTGCAGAAAAAGCAGGGCATTGTTGGGAAACTCGAATGTGACTCAAGAAGAGGAACAAAATTTCCAACTAACAAGTAACAACAAATCGCAGGTTGCGCTTATCAATGTCCAAGTTGTCACTGGTTTGTGACAACTGATGCTGTTGGATGGGGTAGTTTGTTTCACGAACAAAAAGCTTTTTTTTCGATGTCTGTCTAGTTTTCCCACAAGAAGATTCAGAACTGGTCGAGCCCTTAATGCATTGGCTCCTGAGAGTGGGTCCTGAATTATGTAAACGTGATATATCGTTGGACATTTCTGTCTGAATCTGGTGCTGAGCGTGAGTCCTTAGAAGTATGCTTGACAGGGAAACCTGAAGAAACGCAAAATAAAAGTTCGGCAAATTTGTAAACGTTGCGGTCGTGGAAGGCTATTTAAAAATTTCAACTTGCAAACTCACAAGCATTTCATCAAGATAAAAGAAGAGAAATCATAAAAGGGACGATGTTCGGAAATATATTAATATTACCATTAAATCTTTCCGTGTTCTCCTTATCGCTATAGCTTCGATTGACAACATATCCAAGACACTGGAGACAGTGTTTCATCACGGCAGTTCCAACCACCTCAAAGTTCGTCAGAAATAATTTACTACGTGTCGTATGTAAACTCCCTTCTAAAATCGTCTCTCGTGTTTGATATATGACAAGAAGCGCCTTGTCATACTCATCAGTGACGAAAGATCTATGGCTTTCGAAAATACTGTCAAAAAGTTATTCGTAAGATCTTTTTATTAGTAACTGCTGTCAGCCGGTCTTTTTCTGAGAGTCAGATGAGTACGGACGAAAAGCGGCTGCCACTCTCAGGTCTCGTGCCAATCCCTTCACGGTCTCGCCTCATAATCCCGGCCACATTTCGAGAGCAAAACAGACTGCCAGGAATCTATTGGAGTAGAAACGTCTTTAAGTACCTTAAGTACCTGATATTCAGTAACTTTATTATACCCCTTAGCAACTACGTGCTGTAATTGGCCAAAATTTGAAGCTGTTTCCGAGTCCGTAGAGATCGAAAAAATATCTTATTAACCTGGTCTTCTCTGTCCGTACTGTAAGGATCTTCGTTTTAGCCCCTTTGATTCATAAATCGAAAGAAAACAAACTTGAACAAAGTGTAAAAGCAAATAATACGTGGAAGGTTATCAGAATACCTACACACTCTTATTACTGGACACACTCTTAATACTATATTTACTACTATAAAATGAAAGACTTTCATTGCCCCTAAACGTCGAAATTTAGCTCAGTTTAGGTACTTTCTGTGTAATACACGGAGTATCTTAGTTGGTATGCTTTGAACAAGGTATCCATGGAATACAAGAAAACAATATCGTTAGACAAGAACTGAGCTTGACGATTTTAGCAGACTTTCCTAGGCCGGAATGACGTAAAATTTACCCCAGTTACTGAATTTGTTCATAGCTTTCCACGCCACCCCGGTAAACTATTTAATTGAATTTAGTATTGCCATGACAGCAATAAACCAAAAAAAGTCGAAGTGAGAAGCAGTTAGCTCTGTGCGAATCTTAGTTGATCTTAAAAAGTTGCATGCTCAGTCGGAGATACAAGGACCAGATCAGACCGGCCTAAATACAAAATGGCGACTGCAGAGAGAGCAATGAAACTGGTGCGTTCTACAATGGCCGTTTTCACCTTAGATGAATGACGACGCGTTTGAACGAAAACGTCGTCTCAGACGCAGAAGTCGTCTAAGTGGACGTCTATCAAGGATTCTTCGTCTGTACGGCCAAGTTATCCAAAACCCAAAACACCGTACGAACAAATGGTCTCGATCTTAAAGGAAAAAGGTGTTGTTTTATAAATAATTAGAATGCCTGCATTTGCAAGGACGTCCAAGAAGTGCAATTTAAATTTAAAAACGCAGCTTTATTTACTACAGTCCACACTAATCCGTCACGAAATCGCAGCTAATCGAGAACACTCTTCACACCGGGCGGAGTGAAAACGCTGGTTTTGCGTTTCTTTTTGTGGACGGAAAACATTTTGAAAACGGAACTTTTCGAAAACGATGACATTACGATAATCATGTGATTTCCCTGCTCGAGTTGACCTCAACCACAAATCCAAAATGACCGGTGACTGTTGCGTTTCCCAATTCCTGCGGCGTAGTGTGGACGGAAAACACATTTGATGCGTTTTGAGAGTGAGAACTTCGTTTTCAAATTTCTCCGGCGTAGTGTGGACTGGCCCAACGAGTGAAATTTGAAAATTCTTTCAAAATATATTGCAATACAAATATATTACAAAAAAAGTTATTTGCTTAAGCTTTCATGCGATTACTCATTTATTATACGACTGAGAAAATTGCAAACGTGCCAGCATTAATTTGCACTGCAGTGCAATTAAAAATATAAAATAGATTGTCCCGGTCTCAGCCAATCACAATGAAGTAGTTTTCTCAGCCATGATAGTTTTCTAATTTTGCCAAGCAAACGGAATAATGAGTACTTCGCTTTTCGATGGAATTTTCACGTAAGATTACTTGACCGCCTCTTTGACCAAGACAATTGTCGTGGAATTTACATTATATATATGCAAATTGAAAAAAAAAAAATATTTGATACTCTAGCTTCAGAAAACTCGTACTGCAAATACACTATAAATAGCTTAAACATTCAAATCTTTGGACATACCATTTTTTCGACCGAAATTTTCGTAAGTCGACCATATTCCGGCGAAGCGTCTTGTAAAACATAAACTCTTAGATATGTGCCCAATCTGACCTTAAAGGAGCTCAGTCACGCGCGGTTTGCGCATATTTACAAGTTTAGCCTCAATTTTTCAAATTCGTCGTTTGTAATCCGTGTTAATCTTTTCCGTCCGTAGCCATCCTTGTTTCTTGATGGTTTATCATGATTTCTTTGGTGTTTTTCTATCTTATTAAAGTATTATTATTTAACTCAAAATACCGTAACTGAGCCCCTTTAAATATTATTTGACAGGGTGCCAATATTAACTCTTCTACCTGTTACTGTTGGCAAAGAGAAAATCTAAACAACCAAATGTTTTCAAGTCAAATAAACAAGTCTCTGCTAGATAAAAGACATTGATGAAACCGTGGGATTACTCGGCGGGGAATTGGCGACAAACGAAAACTTTTGTAATTCTGCGCATTGCACACGGTAAGTTTATTAGGTTTGTTTGTTTATTTGATGTATAAGTACGTAAGACTTAACAACTGCTGTCAGGTTTGCATGGGATGGGATACTAGCACGCTATGTACAATAATAAAGCTTCCACGTGTCTACCTGCAATTTGGCGATTGGCAGATACTAGCTATTTTTCATTTACGTTAACTGTACAGGGTCCAACTTAAATATCTGTTGCAAATATATCTGACATTTAAAAAATTGGGGTACCGTACTTTTGTTCTTTACTTTCAAAAGTGACAAATAACATTAAACAATTAACTTAATGTTTTGCTTGGTTTTTGTCAATCGGTTCAGAGCGATGATGTCAGTATGAGACGTTTCGTGAACTACTTTATTATACGTAGCATGTAAGCATTAAACCAAACCGACATGTAAGAGACAGTATTTCATCACATTTTCAAGCACCGAGAAGAGAGCTGAAAATACAGTCGAACCCTTATTAAGCGGCCACTATCGGGGAAATGGGAGGTGGTCACTTGATAGGGCTTGGCCGCCTAATTAATAGGGGTTCGTCAGGAAATAAACATGAGGCTTAGTGGAAACGTCAATTTATTTAAACACAAACATGCTTTAGGCAACATGGAATCACGCCAAGAAAACAGTAATTGTGTGCTTTAATGTTTTTATTAGTGGTCACTTTCTTCTTTGGACTAGCTGTTATCGCCTTTACCAAAACAAAGCCTAACTTCGTGCATTACATTTTGGGTGACCGCTTAAATAGGGGTGATCTGAAGACAATAGTAAAGACCCTCGTCAGGAAGACAAAAAGGTAGCCGCCGCCACTTAATAGAGGCGGCCGGCTGATAGGGGTGTTACGTACACTATTTTACTGACAACAATTTTGGGACTTGAATAACTGGCCGCTTAACAGGTGGCCGCTTAATAGAAGTTCGACTAGACGACGCTGGGAGGAATATTTGTGATATTTGTGATATTTGTGATTCACGTTCGATTGATCTTTTTAGTCGAAACCAAAGCTGAAAAGCTAGGAGGCAATGCAAAATATGTGAATCCCGTGACAGTCACCTTTACGATGAATGATTAAGTATTGTTCAGTTCCGAGAGCCTATACTGAAAATGCAATCGCACCCTTCAATGTGCAGGTTAGCCCTCTCATGGACATTATTATCATAACTTTTTAATATTCTAGTGGCAATGAGGAAGTAAGAGTATTTGTAGCCTACTTGTGCTTGTGATAGTATACTCTAAAATTGAGAAAGCTGAAAACGTATTTGTAAGGTTTGAGGCTTATGAAAAACAAGGTTACAAAGACAACACACCAGTCTGCTCCAGAAAGTTTTCCTGAAGGTACTCATTTTGCAAATTTTACTGTCGAGAAGTCAGAGGGCTGCTTTCTCTAGCAGAGCACAAGCATCACACGCAGAAGCAGTAAGGTGCTGTTAAGTAACGTCTTTTGTTACGAATTTTTCCTAACAAAAGTCACTAATAATACCATCCGAAAATTAAGAGGGAACCCACCAGAAAATCGAGTAACAAGAAGACAAAAACTTTGTACCAAGATTATTTATATTGTATAACAAACTTCTATGCGACTGTTTGAAATACCTTCTCAAAGGAAATCATTTCCTACAACACCAAATGTCGAAAACAAATGTTGAAGTTTATATCATGATGAAACACTTGAAAGTACTGGTGAAATGAAACTGATGATAAACTTTTGCCTGTGTTTGCACAATTTCTCCGGACTTTGAAATTTATTTCCTCGACTTCCCAAGGGAAATTGCTGTTGGTGTTATTTCAGGCAAATATTTATATCTTTAGCTTTTCGAAAATGCACAAAGGACTGTAATATAAAAATATATTCTGGTACAAGTTTTTGTTCCACTAAAAATTGAAATTGATGGATTTCCTACCGGATTTCGTCGTAGAGACATTCAGTACCAAAGTTTTCGGTTTAACGGCAAACCGCAAACGGTAGTTTCATGCTTGGCGTTTTGCGTTTGGCGTTTGACGTACGTTTATGGTCTCTACTGCTTTAGTTATAAAAACATGAAAAATTTGTTTCACTTGAAAGGGCCTGTACGGGTCCGCAAATGATCCCAGGACCGCAAATGATGTCCGAATTCAACCGTAAATGATCCCGGACCGGAAATGATCCCCATATTGGACGGCAAATGATCCCGATCAAAAAATAAGGAATAGCATAGATTTATATCAGAGCAAGGTGAGAACATGTACAAAACTCATGAACTAAAAAGCATGTTTTATCATTTTACAAAAAAATATTCCACAGTTGCTGTTTTGTTCTTCGAAGGGTACAGATCGTTTTCACTGTCATGCAATAACAAAAATAATAAATCGAAAACCAACCAACGGAAAAAGCTAAGAAATTGTGATGTACTCTATAGAAGATAACTAAATAAGACACTTCTCCAAGTTCTAGGCCTGTGCGTTTCCCCAAACTTCAGACTGAAAATGGGGAAGTGGGTGACAGAGTGCTCAGTTAATATTTTAGCCCCATGAACCCCTGGAGTGTCAAGAAAACAAAACCTATAGCCCAAGGAGACGTAGACAGTGGATGGAGAGAAGGGAGCAGGCCTTCACTCAGGGCCACTGTAAACATTCCATGGTAGAGAGGAGGGAGTGGGCCTCCACTAACCTAACTCCACGGGGTAAAATTGGAGGGAGTTGGCCTCCTAAAATCGAGTCTATGGGGGCAAGAGTGTGACGAGTGGAGCATTCCCGGGTTTATTTGACCAACCTTAACAGAACTTGCAAAGAACGGTAACAATATAAAAAAGTATAAATTGTGAATTATGATCTCAAGTATGTATTACTGGACTGGCAGACTGTTCTAATCGACATAAACAAACCTAAGCGAGGTACTTAGTTTCTATAGTTCGTTCAGATAAGTAACATACTTAAGTGTCTCTGAGAATCGTAAAGATCCTTCAATAGATTGACATGTCTAAACCACCTCAAATGTGGTATGTAATTGCTCTAAAAGTTATAAATGTTCGTTTTGGTAATTTTAAGTCGAGTGTACACAAAGAAACCTCAAAAGAGGTACTTATTCTAAGAGTCCCATTGCTTATCTTAACAATTAACGCATCTATTAAATACAACTAAAAGTGGTGCTGGAACCCTCAAGATTTACATGTTATGCCATGTTATTGATTGGGTACATTAAAACCTAGGTATAAAACTGATGTCGCCCTACAATTTAAGTTGTATTACAAAATATCCTAGATGATTGGAAAAGCCCTTAGGCAAACTATATTACTACGAAGACTTATGAGCGGGCAAGTGCTTTGGGTTGGTGGGAGGGAATAAAAAATATTCTGGACAAAATGTCGCACTGTAGTCTATCTCGTGTGAGAGCAAAAGACACTGGCCAAATTTAGCAAGCACGTATCAAGATGCTAAGGTTCACTCTGATTGGCTGGTTTTAAGGATTATCACGTGAGGCCATCCAAGGTCGATGAACGGATGATTAGCAAAGCACATAGCTCAAAATAGAAACAAGAGTTGTTGATTAACTGAAATTTATTTCATATGTTCAATAAATTGTGATATTGTCGAAACGAAGCGCAAGCCTTGGCCTTTCTTGGTCATGAAGCTGAACTTAATTCATAACTATAGCTTGGAATTTTGGCTTCTTAGAATACTCAAGTAGTCATTTCCGAGGAATTAAAGCCAAAACACGACCAAGGAAAAATTACAAAATAAATTTGTTCAAATCTCCAGTTTTACAGAGTGATGAAGCGTTGTAGGCTTGTGGTCTACTCAGGTGACAGCGTCTTCTGTTTAAAACTTTAGACGAGTGGCGTTAATGGCTGATAAAATGTGATTTACTATAACACCGAACTATCAATGTTTAACAAAGGAGGATATGTAGCGTATGTTGCACTGATCGTAATTTTACTCAGAATTGCAAAGAAATGCAAGCCAAGTCGTGTTTTGATAATTGAGTGGTGATATTCATAACATCGTAGTTAGCAACAAAATTTAGTCCAAGGTATGAAAAAAAGCAAGTTGTAAGCCATTATAAATATAAGATGGCTTTAATAAAAACATCGGTATTCACGTACGCCAATTCCCTAGCCACACCATTCCACCATCCATGCCATTCCATATTTTTTAGTCAGGATTATTTGCGGTCCCTATCGGTGATCATTTCCGGTCCGGGATCATTTGCGGTCCAATTTGGGAATCATTTGCGGTCCGGGATCATTTGCAGTCCTGGGATCATTTGCGGACCCGTACAGGCGGCCATACTGAACTTCCGGACAGAGATACTTTGAGAGTCCAAAAGAGCGAATGAGAGAGTTTGTTGATTATTATTTATTCATTTCATTTTAATTTTTTTATTTGAATTTGTGCATTTTGAATATTTTAGTGCGAGATGGGTTTAAGATAATGCACCCTATAAGAATGTTTGTATTATTACATTATTGTGGATAAAAACGACAGCGGTTGTACCTTGATGTGGTCATTAATATCACTCTCTACAATAGTACGACCAAAACAATGCCAGTAATCATTCTGATAATCGGTGACCACACTGCGGTCATTTTCTTGGCATCAGACCGGCTGCCCCTGTAACAATATAACCTGTTAATTTGAGCTGTAGTGGATGTACTTAAAACAAAGTCGTTAACTTACATTTATCACGGAATTGCGATCAAAATTTCCAAATATTGGAACAGGTTGGCCAAACGTGACCAAATGTTCTGCGCAACAACTTAGTTGCAACAAGTGACGCTGCTTTGCATGCTTTTCGCCTTCCCTTAAGGTTACCGCATACCTTCAGGGGTGTCTCGCGTGCAAGCGATGTAGGGCGTGCAGTTTAAGCTGTAGATACCTAAACCCCTATATCAAATTAAAGCTTATAGAGCTGGCTATCAAACTACACCAAGAATTTTGAAATAAAATGAATTGTCGAATTTTTCACGAGCAGTAAATACGAGCGCCCGAATCACCTTTCGAAAGCTACAACTCAAAGCGAATTTTGTTTTTCGCCAATTTAATTTTTTCCTCGGTTTCAGGGCTCAAAGCGCTTAAAAAACGTGTCTGCGTTTTGGCATGTTCAATTGCAGTAAAAAGTTACAGAACATTTTCGAAATAGGATTAAAAAAATGTGGAGTGATCGTACAAAAATCTCTCTCGAAGAAAAAGTACTCCGAAATTTGCAATTCGCAGACACGCTTTTCTAGTTTATATGTTAAACTAGCTACTGTCCAAATTTGAGGGCAATTGAACAAATTCCCTTTGAGTTATAACTCTTTAAAGTGCCTGCTTCGAGCCTGTACCTCGGTTTTTCTTGAAGCTGGTCTGGCAAAATGGGGAAGACTAAAAAGGATACGAACGCTAGAGTGGCTGGGCGAAGGAAACAAACAAAAGAAAGCGCTGTGGAGCAACTGTGTGTGGTCAACTTTGTATGGAAAATATTTCAAATGGTCTCATTGAGTGAGGTTTTCCTTCAGTGTTAACTCAAGATGCACAAGATAAACGAAAGATCTTAGTGCGTCCTCAATCACGTCACACAGACCGCCACGCTGGCTGATAAGATCATCCCATAGTCCTTAGCGATATGCAATATGGAAATGAACATTACATTCGTCGACATCGCACTCATCAGAAGAGTCTCTGTCAACATCCCTGTTATTGCTGTCAAGTTCCAAAATTTTTACAGAACCTTCCTTTTCTCTTACCAAGATTTTTTTGCCCGCCCTATAGCGCATCCGCGTGGCGAACTTTTGCTTCTTCACTCATTGATGTATTTTCATTCGTTCTTCGCTGTTTTCGCTTTTTCGAACTGGTTTATGTTTTTAACGTGGTCTATGTTTACTTCTAACTTAATAGAGTTAAACCAATAACAAGAATGCTTGGTAGTCGGAACAACAAGGCTGACATCCGCACAGGTAATTCCCGCCAAAATCGTCTCGGTTGACTGTACGCGCGCCATAGGGCTGTCAATCAAGAGGTAAACTTTTACCTCCGGCGAAAACGAAAAACCGCCATTTCTCCGCCAATATTTAGCCTTTTTCAAACATTTTTTTCAGAAATTCGAGATTAATCTTCGACCACTACTTTGACTCAAGAAAGCCAAATTTGAAGAAAATTGCCGACTCGAAGGTATACTGTAACCTTAAATAGATGTTTTTGAACCTGGCATACAGGTGCACGTTGACACTTTAAAAATTACGCAAATTGGAAAATAAATAATGTTCTTGAGATATTCAGATGAAGTGGCATGGAAATAAATTTTGTAAGTCTCAAAATATAAAAAAAAACTTCAGGTGTATGCAGTTAGACTGATTTGCATGGAAAATAATTCTAGGTTCCTATCGGTACCTTGAAATCTACTCGAAAAGGTAGTTACACACTGTACATACATTTGGGCTGGTGACGTTAAACGGATCTACTAAAGAATGGCAGTTATCACAAAATGCTCAGTTACATTTGGGGCCTGTTCATTACAAGGTTGGAAATAAGCTTTTAATTTGGAAATTCCTGCAGAAATTTATATTTTTGACAATAATACAGAAGAAAAACAGTTATATCAACCCTTTGAGAGGGCTAAAATTTGATTAAATACTACAACCAGTAGGTTTTGTTTGTAGGGTGAAAACAGGTTATAGTACGTCAGACAAACGAAAGGCGGTGATTAATAAATCACACTACGGGTGTAGAAAAAAAAGAAAAAAAAAAAACAAGAGACGCCGGATAAGCTATGTTATGAGGACTGGCTGTATAGGTAAAATTTTAAATAGCAAGGTTCAAAAGTAAACTTGGCTTAAGTCAAAAGGTTTATTTTCTGATAATCTCATCTCCCACAAAACTCTTACTTTATCTCAGGGCGTTTGGGGCTTCTGCCAAATTAGAAAAGCAGACATAAGAATCTCTAGTGGAAGCTGTTGGCTAATGAAAATTGAAATCTCCTCGAGGGCTCGTGAAGCCGCAGATTTGGACGGTCATAATGTAAAATGATTGTGGCTACTGAATGGCCTTAATTATTGTGTCTCGGCCTCAGATTTCCTAATTGGTCCTGCTCGCTGCCATACAGTTTATCGCTACATCTATACAGCACGTTTCACTCCACTGAGAATAAATTATTCATGCAATGATGTTACTAACAGCCATATCAGGTATAGCATCACCTTCTTTCAATTTATTCGAACACGTGCCCTATCAAAGAAATGCAAACATTGCTCTCAGTTGTTTAGACATTAAGCTGCTTTTTTCAGGTTATGCGATCCACTCAGGAGAGCTGATGTACATCACAATGATTATCCACTTCATAGACTACAGGTAACTATTTGTTAGCCTTTAAATGCAAACCATCATATACAAGGAAGATTATTCAAAATTAATAATTCTTTAACGTGCCGCTGCAGTGAAATATTTAAAAACTGAACATAACAGCCATAAAATATTACTATCAGAGGTATACAGGAAGGCAAAGCTAAGGGGGAATCTTACAGAGACAATATTTTGTGTTGTTTACGATAAGGTGTTTAACAAGAACAACAGAGACATCGAGCCCTTACAAGGACTAAAACATAAATAACGTAATGTTTGGTCTCTTTCACCTGTTGTAATGCAAATATGGTGTTGCCTGTTGTTTGTTTGATAGTAAATATGAAAAAAAGAAAGAAAATTGCAAGTTAAGGCGAGTCGCGGCAAAACTCAGCTGGTAACTGGAGCAACTGAATTTAAAGGCATAAGAAGTCTGCGTGGAAAGACGCTGTTTTTGAGGGGGTCACAAAACAAATAACAAAGCACCAAAATAATCATAGTTGTCGTCCTTCTTTACAAGAAAGTTTCGCAGGCATACAAATCAAATATGCAATTTAGCTGCACGCTGACTTGATTTCATCTCAGTCAGGAAGCAACATAGGCAGAAAGTGTCCTCCATTTTGGGCTACATTTTTCCCAGTTTACCTTTAAAACTGCGTGTAAAGGTGCAAAGGTTCTTAGCACAAAATATGCGATCAGTTACAGGATTACTGAAATGTATTCGCGAGAGCCCGCAAAAAAAAAAAAAAAAGAGAACTAAAAAGTGCTGGTTTATAAAAGGTAGGGCTAAGAAGTTTAATGGCTTCTAAAGCATCGTATGTTAAAACTGCGTTGCCCTCCGAATTAGCTGTCGATAGCCATCAAGAAAATAATTTTCATCAGTATCTATAGACAGCCACCTAACACATTGTCCTCTGTCGATCGATTAACGGTGCTTGAATAGCCAATCAGTTTTCGGTTTTTCTTTTAAAATCAAACTTTTCTATTCTACTTCAGTCATGCAACGACACTAGCCTAAACTTGGCGCAATGACCAAGGACCGTTCAATTAAACCCATCAGATACATTGTGCGATCAGATAACGTAAATGACATGTTAAATCAGATATTGAATACGGCGAGCCAAGCCGTAATAAAAAAAGAAAACAACTTTTCAAAGAATAAGACATGCTTTTGATATTCCAGCTGCTTTACTTTCTAATTCATTAAAATTGGCACTGGTAAGTACTTTAGCTACAAAAACAAAACCGCACAAATTCATTGTAGAAAGAAGTCGCCTTCCTTTCACGCCACCAAAATGCGTTCTCCTAATCCGATCAAAACTGTAGATTTTGGTGCGTTTTTTGAGACGTAGAACGGCTCCTTTTAAACCCGAGAGGCGTATTTTGGAAGCCCGCTACTCTCCTCGTCATTTCCGTGCGTCAGTTTACTTCCCAAGAGTTGCTGGACGCCCTGTCGAGTCATCATGGTCGCGTTGTAATTCCGATGTTCGTTCACATACTGGCAACAAATCATTTTTCTTTTCATAATTTTAGTTGGGGAACAACTCCCTTCATTAACTCATTGTCTGCGTTTTCTTCTTATGTTATCGTTTATCTCCACCGTCACCAATGCCGCGACAGATTTTGAGTATTCTGTTCCCTGAGCGGGAATCGAACGGAATAGCGACTTCATCAATCCATTCTTATTCAGGAACTAGGCCAATCGACCGTACCCAAAGTGGTATAAATTTGTCTTTACTATTTTAGTTTGTGTAGACAAGATTGGAATGTCTGGGGAGATAGGATATCCCCAGAAAGAATAAGTTGAAGACACCCAATAGGTTAAGTCTACATACGAACCAGGTGGGCCATCAGGCCGGAGCTTATAAAGCCACTTTCTACGCAGACTTGAAATGCCATTAAATTCGGTTGCTCCAGTTTGTTTGGCAAAACTCCTGACGAGTTTTGCAGCAACTCGCATTATCTTGCAGTTTAATTTCTGTTTTTCATTTACTTTAAAAAACAACAGGCAACACCACATTTGCATTACTTGTGTTTCGACCAAACAGCCAGACGTGCGTGTAACAGCTTTCGCACTTTTGAACAGACTTAAAAGATAGGTTGGCTGTTTCCCCTCAACGGAGATAGATGGAAATTAGTTCGCTAGCCAACACTTGACTCCAGGGACTTCACTTCGTAAAAAGAGTTCTCAAATAGACGCTATCCTAAGTTGCGCATGTGCGACCTTTCGATCGTCCGGCGGACGATTTCAAACAGATGCTCGGAATTCAAGATGGCGTTGACAATTGGGGACTACATAGTGAATGTACCTGGCCAATTGAGCTACTTAGTGCATCTTGACGAACAAATCATAATTTTCATAAGAATTCACGTTCTCTTAGCTTTCTACTGACGTATTGAACGTAGAATTCTGTGCAGGTATGCTGGAAAAAGCAAGTTATTCATAACATAATATTTGAAAGGTGCATGGATGGGATGAGTTTGAGATGGTTTTAATTAGCCATTTGAGGGTAATTGTGGTGAAAAACGGAATGATTTTTTGGCCATTTGACGATCATGGACTATACTGGCCTCTGAATCTTAGCGTACTGCGGAATCTATGTTCAATTAGCTTTCAAATGGCGTATCTAACTTAGAAATCTGTGGAGAAGTAATGGAGAAAAGTGATTATTTACATGAGTCGGTTAGCACTGTGAAGCTGAAAGCTAAATGGATCGTGTTGCAATTCGACGATAACTACAGCGAAACACGGCATGATTTTTTAGGCTTTTTAGCACATCATGATCTTTGAATCGTCATGTACAATGGAATTTGCGATAACGTTGCTGTCATCAACAGCATTCAACTTAGAAATCTGAGGGGGATATACTACAGAACAAAATCTTTTACACGAGACATGAAGCACTGGTGAATTGTCTCGATCACGCTGCGGCCCGACAGGCCGGAAACACGGCAAGAGTTATAGGTTATTTAACTCAAACAGACCTAAAAGGAATTTAGTTTTGACAAATTTGTTTTCCCTTAAGGTTACTCCAAACCTTCGCGGGGATACTTTTGCCAAATTTTCTTTTTTTCTTCAACCAAATTAGAGTCCATTATTTAAGGTAACGTCTTCCAAAAAATGAAAATGAAATATTAAAGCGCGCGAGATATTGGGAAAAAGATATTTTTATTTAATAAAAGTAAACCGTCAAGGTGTAATAATCCTCAAAAGGCTTTCAAGATCGCCTCCTTGTAATCACCCTTCGGCAATTGCTCCTCGGTTTCTTTTTATTTTGTTAGAGATTGCTTTCGTGACGTGTGCGCCTAAAACGCGACTGTAACACTATCGCTTTCCCGCGAAGCCCCAGTTTGCACACTGTGAACACTAGGGGTTCAGCTATTTCGTTGGTTGGCGGCTTTTTGAGTTGACATATCCCTCTGGGAAGGTGTAACATGTTTATAAATCTTTATAAGGCGAGAACTCGCACTCGTCTGTTTTTCGAGAGAATCCCTCTTCTTTAAATGAATTAATAGGGTATGTAGAATCGACGGTTTTCCGTGAAATTTGGCCAGAACATTCACTGATAGATAACGAACAACACTGTCGGCGAATTCTTTAATTTTAAGTACTTTTCTCGTGGCGACCTCTAACGCAATACGTTACGCGAATTTTTCGATAGTGGAACTTGACAGATCTATAAAGATAACCAATAGAAATAAAAGAAAATACTGACACACTTTGGGAGATTTTCATAACTTTAAGGCGGCTCTGAACCCTATGCAGAGATTTTTTTAAAAACTTTGCCAAAAGTTGCGTCTTATCGTGCTTTTGAAAATTTCATAATATAAAAAAATTTCACCATACCGTTTTTTAATTATAAGCCCCTAAAACTGTAATTAAGGGTATTTTAGCGGATCATACTGTTGCTATGGTAACCTATTGCGTCACGAAAATGATAACATCGTGTTCACCAATGATTGGGCAGTTTTTTTGATACCATGATTGCAGCGTCAAGTGATAAAGAGTGGTTATAAGGACCCATCAAAATCTAAACGCTGGAAACTGTTTTGAGCCACCGTCCGACAACAATAACAATGACAAAGTTGCCAGTTGCTCGCAAGGGTAATGAGTACTTTTGAACTAAATTACAACATTGCAAAAAATTATAAAAATCCTTTTGTACTTCAAGATGAACATTCTTTCTCTTGCAGGTAGAAAAAGGAAAGACCAATCATGAATAACCTGTACAGTAACCAAACACTCAATACATCAGCAGTGAATGCAAGCGTCTCGCCAACTGCAGCACCGGGTTTTCCAGTCTACCTCCACCAGCCATTAGGAGCTATAGTGTTCCAAATCAGTTTGTGGTCAACCATTGTACTCCTGGGTGTGATTGGTAATGTTTTCGTGTGCATCGCTATCCTTACACGCCCCAAGATGAAGAGCTCCATGAATTATTACTTGCTGAGCTTGGCCATAGCAGATTTGGGGGTACTACTTATCATCTATCCTATGGTAGTGTTAAAATACCTCTTCCCATTTCGCTGGTTGTTAGGAAAACATGCGTGTCATTACCTGTATCCTACCGTGGAGATATTCTTCGGAGCCTCAGTCTGGTCGATTACGGCCATTGCCATCGAGAGATATCGGAATATTGTTGGCGCCAAACGATATCAGATCAAGCACAGATCTCGAATGACGACTTTTGTGGTTATTGGCGTAGTGTGGTTGACGTCGTTTTTATTTTCATCTGTTCCTCTGTACGCGGTTATGGCTTACCATTCGACTCTGGAAATCTGCTACCTGGAATGGCCTGATATGTCTGGGGCAAATGCGGTATTCCTGTCTTACTCAATAGCTCTCATCGTCGGCTGGTATGCACTTCCTCTGGTTGTCATAACATTCACTTATTTGAGGATCAAGAAAAGGGTACGTGAAAGTGTCAAGTTCCGAACCTCGATGTCAGAGTACGATGATGGAGATCAGGCAGTCTTGTCGCAAGCTCCATCAAACAAAGAAAGAAGCGACAAAAGAATCTGGCGAAAAAGCAAGAAGACAACGCGAATTCTTACACCTCTGGTAGTTTTGTTTGCTGTAACAATGTTTCCCATGAACGTTCTACGCGTCGTGCTGCTGATTAAGCCAGGGTTTTGGATGAAATCTTACTACAACCTGATCATTGGCCAGCTTATAATGTTGATTATGATCAATTCGTCTGCTAATCCACTAGTCTATTACATCACGAGTAAAGAGTTCAAAGATGCATTCAGGGAGATACTCAAGAGATCCAGTCAAAAGAAGTGGTCGTGGAAACCACTGATGAACAGAAGGAGACAATCATCGAATGTCTCGAGAACGACAGTTGTCTGATTTCAAGATTAAGAAAGATTTAGCCTCATCCAAGGAACACAGCAGCTTAAACTCTCTTCTGGTGATATCCAGTTCGCCCGGAGTTAGGACAAGAGCAGGCCAGTTTAAGGAACTCAGTCACAGTATTTTGAGTTACTTTGGCCGGGTACAAAATCACCTTCAAATTGAAGGAAACCTGAAAATAGTAGTTTACTAAGATAGAAAAACCACAAAGAGATAATAATAAACCATAAAGTAACAAGGGGGCTAAGGATGACGAAGATTACCACGGATTACAAAGGACAAGCTTGAGAGATTTAGCTTTTCAAGATGCGCAAACTCTTCGTCCTCACGACTCGTACCAATGGATTCAAAAGAAATAGTGACCTTTTATTTCACATATTTTGATAGGCTCTAGGCGCGGTTTCGCTTTCAACTACAACACTCTGATTTGTACCAGTACAAGGGATAAAATGTTCATCTCCATTGTACATGATCATTTTTGTTTTTCAGGATAAAAACTTCTTCAGCGGTAATTATTGTGGAGGAATATTTCCGAGTCTCGCTCGTATATCCCACGTTCCATAGTTAGTCTTACTAAGAAACGTTTAGTTGTCTTCGTTAGAAACACGAACCCTCGAGCAAGTCGTAGCATTTACCCATATTCGACCATATCGTGTATAAATAAACGACTTTGTGTTGTTGCTGTTTCACTGACTGAACTTGAAGACATCATCGAGCGACTAATTTACCGCCTTTTACAAAGATTCATATAGATCCGATCTATTGGCAATCTGAAGTGTCCACTTCACTCAGTAGAATTCTTTTTATCCCAGACCCCCATCAAGAAAGAAAGAGAAATGTAAGGAACTCCAACTGTTGTACTATTCGAGGCTACTGCCAACCATTTTTGAAGCTTTTCCCTCACAGGCTACATATGAAAAATACGTAACATAAATTCTTTAGTTTGTTTAAAAGTAAAAACTTACCTATCCAAGAATATAGTACAATAGTTTATGTTTCGTGTTTAACTGTATAGGAATTAATTTTAAGCGTGCTTTAACATGTGATGAATGCCCAGCGACTAGTAGGCTACCGTGTGCCACGAAATTTTTGCGGTTTTCTACACGACACAAAAATTTACTCCGCAAAAAAATTTACTCCACTGGCGAAAACATCTCGTTTAAAAACATCACATGTAGAATTTTGTTGATGTTTTTTATTTAAAACGTGTGTGTCGTTCAGAAACTAAACGGTAAAATTAGGAACAAAACGAAAAAAAGCAGTGGCGGATCTAGGGGGGAGGGGCCCCCCGCCTCCCCCCTTATTTTCGCTAAAAAAAAGAAGAAATCACAGCAGGAAGAAAGGCCGGCAGGGCAATCAAAACACCCCCCCCCCCCCCCCCCACCTTAGCTCAAGGTCTAGATCCGCCACTGGTACACTATAGGTGTATCTGCTAAATGGTTAAGGTACTTTCAGCCACGCTAAAATGTTGTCAATGAATTCAATAAAACGCGGGTCATTGAAAATCGCAAAAAGTAATAACCAGCGAAAACAACCAGTCTATTACGATCGCAAAAATTAATTCCCGCAAAATACAAAAAATAGCCGATCCCCAAACTTAAACTGCCGCAAAAATTTCGGCCCACACTGTATTTAAGGTTTTCTAAGTTATGCAAGAGCCACTCGAAGGCATCTGTCAATGTTGCTTTTCAACGTTTTGGTTTCTACCGCTGTATTTTCTTTGATGATGTAATGCTCGCTGTATCCTGCATCAATAAACGAGATGCCCGCTCTTGATGCGGTGTTTGTGTTTATTAAGATTAGTTTATTATATGGCTTTGGCTTGTGGCCGATATAACGCGCGCTCTGATTGGTTAATTGTCACTGAATTGTAGCGCATTATTCTCCCGTAATGCCCACGGGCCGATTACGGATTATGCAAATTAGGAAGAGCCCGGTTCTGAAAATTCAAGCGCATTGAAGCGATGAAAGCCGATTAAAATCAGTACGAGAATATCAGTAGCTAAAAGTTTAGAGATATTTCTTTAATAAAATTTATATAGTTGACTTACCAGTCGGTAACCTTGGCGGGCACTAGTGAAAAACAATCAAAGTTTGCCTAGTCTTAAGTAAAGCTAAAATCGCTAAGTAAAAAACACCATCGGCAGATCTGCCATGCATCCTGAGCAGAACATCACAAAGAAACTTATAAGTTATCATCTTAGTCACAGCAATTACCGAAGTATTGAACTCCGTCAAAGTTCTCGTCAAATAGATTCCCTCGTTTTGACACTAGCAAGTGTAAATCAGCTTCCAGGATCATCAGATGTAAACAATCGGGCGGTTTCTGTCGGTAGCAGTGTTTCTGATAACTGCAGACGTTCACAAGGCTTGAAATGTTCATCCATAAATCCCAGAATGAAGAAGGCGAAGATATGTTGTCGAAAGCGAATGCGAAGATCGAGTTAAGCTTATTTTGAGCAGTGCATTCTGAAGCATTAGTATTTTCTTTCACCGAAAGACGGTTGGTTTGGACAATTTTGAAGCACTTGCTGTCTTTTCTATATGCGCTGACGTTTCGCCCCAAAAGTCGGAAAAACTTCCCCATCAACTTGTGGTACCACGATACTAAAATACGTTTTTGAGGCTGTGACAGTGACTTTTCCGTAAAGAAATGAGTGTTTTTAACGGAATACGTAATACAGTGGTGAAATTCACTGACTGTGTAGTTTTGCCCTAGGTTTGAGACGATGAATGAATCGGTAAACACGCGCATCGCCGGATGTAAATTGGCAACTTCCGCTCGAACGATTTTTCTCTTTATTAATGAGCCATATAATTAACAACTTAATAACCTCGACCGTTCGGTCGTTACGGGAAAATCTCAAACCTCGGCCTGCCGTATTGACCGAGCGATAGCGAGGTCAATACGGTAGGCCGAGGTTTGAGATTTTCCCGTAACGACCTCACTCTCGGTTATTAAGTAGTTATTACAAAATATTTTACAACCGTTTCAGTGTGATTAGAGGATAACGACAATTGATTTGATGTTGAAGTTTGAGATAATTTTTGGTTTTAGAAATTTCTAATTCTACTAATTTGGAGGCTAATAATCATTATTGTCCTATAGTTGTAATTTAAAACAGTATGCAGAGCAATCTTGATCAGGAAATGCACATGGCTTCACTAAATTATTAATAACCTCAGCCTTGATTATTCAACCACATCAAACAACTATTTAGCATCAGGTTAATTATGCTGTACGAGGAGGTTCAAAATTTTTAACTTCACGGATTGTGTCTGTAGACTGTCGAAAGTTTTGAGCTTTTAAAACATTTTTAACCAGAGAACGATTGAACACCGATTCCAACGGTTATATCACCTTGTGGATTAAATGACAGTGTGAGATCATTAAAAAATAATATACTTATAACGAGAGATAGTGCTACTTAAGTGTAACACTGAGCGCAGTAAACATTTTTGTCAGTTCCGATAATGCCCTCTCCGTATATCCCCTGGAATAATCCCCCCGGAATAATCCCTCCGAAAGTAAGTTCCCCAAACCTCAAACGCAAAAATCAGAAGCCGTCCTCCCACTCCCCTTGAGTGTAAGCCCATGGCATAAGCATAAGCCATTCAATTTCTGATCGAGCTACAGAAATATCAGTTCTGAATATTGAAAGGGTATTGGACGATTAAACTACTATCCCAAAGACTCTGAGCCCGGCCCAAGTATTGAATAACTTTTTTGTTAGACGCGGGTATAAAAACTCAAAATCATGTTGTAAAGAATGTATGCGCCGACTAGAGCTTTTGCCAGCCAGAAATTATGCAGTTTTTGAAATCCAATATCTCCTTGAAAATTACAACCAAAGATCGAGAGCCAAGAGTTTCACCGATTACTAAGTTGCACAAGCTCTTTGAATGTTTGTAGTCATTCTGTATCGAGCATGATACCTTCTCTGTGCAAAGTCGTATGTTAATGAGGGGAAATGTCACAAATAACGTCACCAACGACCGCTTTTTTCAGTGTTAAGATTCATCCCTTGTTTCGTACTTCGGCTTAAACGTATGCGCAGAGACAGGGTGTCCATTAACCGACTGTAGAACTCGTATTGTGTGTTATATAGATATGTTTAGATAATTTTACCATCCTATTTTGCAGGCACCTAAAATCTATCTGATCTATCCAAATGTGACTACCAAGTAACGTAGTAACGTAACATACATTCAGTTTGTGGGCTTATAATCAAAACAAACCCAGCAACATCGAAGAAAAACACCCAGTAAATACAAGGGAGTTATATGGAAGGACACCATCGAAACAGATTAAACCATTATAGAAATATAAAACAACCCTTGGAAGCCACAGAACACTGCGTACCAAAATGAGAAATACGGTCTACGATTATCCTGCGTCATATGATATGAACGAAAAGTCCCCAGGGCGGATTTAGGAAAAGGGGGAGGCAGGTTGGGTGGCTAGCCACACCCTCCCTTTTGGAAAGACAAAAATGAAATTGAAAACGATTGTGAATATTTTGGCAGAAATATGGGCAAACACTCTGAACAGCTACCTCGTTGTAATTTCTACTCTGTGGCAATTGCTAGTATTTTGAAATTAGGTTCCAATTCTCTAATTGCAACATTTTGGAGGAATGCCTCATTGAAGAACCAACGAATCACCTCCTCTTGACAAATACTGGATTCCGCCCCTGTGGTCCGAGTAGGACGCGAACCTGGGTAATAGCAGTCAAGCACTGACAAGCACTGTGACCATTACACCATGAAGCAACCGTGCCTTCGGGCGATCCATCTTCCCCCCCCCCCACCCCTCCCCCCAACAACATTCGATTCCTAGTCTTGATAACTTTTGCTTTCACAGGAGATGTGTCGAAAATCGATCTCAAAGTGTGAAGAACTCTCGTATAAATTTGCTATGTAATGGATATCTTTGTTTGTCATTTCGCGGGGATATAATCAGTAAGTCTGGGCACATTGGAACAGACCAAAATCAAACTACTGCAGGGTGTTCGAGAGTGACCAGAAGTTAAAGTTAAAGTTAAAGCTTTGGACCTTTTAATTCCTCCAATGCAGTCGGACGTGGCCGTGAAACTGATTACTGGTTCGTTAAAAGCTACAACACAACTAAAATTCGTTAATTTATAACCAATTAGCGCTAAACTGTCTTATAACCTCGGTCGGCTCCAGACAGATTTTCGTTAACGTTCTGGTTACTTCGCGCGGCGTGGAAACCCACCGTGCAAACAGCGTTGCCAAACAACGCTTCATAGTCTCCCGAATACTCGAAATCTTATGGAGACTCCACGCTTCGACGTTACGGCTGTTCATTTCTCGCTCTCTTCAGATCCTCAAAAGGAAACAGTAAAACTTGGAAAGGGATCTCATAAACAGACGCGAAATAGAAGGAAAGAAGAAAGGATAGGCGGGAAAAGACAAATTTAAGCGGTTTAAACAAAATATGTACGGTAGCCCTGTCTTTTCTGTAGTTTTTATATGGAGCACACACACGCCACTTCCATCAGTCTTGTTTAGTTCCCAGGGCCCTGAGTCGTTCAATCAGTGGAGGGTGTGAGTAGTGATAGGCAGAATACAGTTTGTCTGCCACAGGAAAACCAAGGTTGTCTTTGTGGAGCTTTATCAGGGATGAGCGCAGGGAGGTGGCAAATCCAAGGCTCTTTGCAAAGTCGTCTGCTTGAAATTCAAACTTTCGGCTGAGGACGGTCATCAGAAACCCAAGAAGCTTAAAAAAATGACACACGTGATTTACGAAGACATCACTGATTGATGACTGCAGTTATATGCACAACTTAAGCAGCTATGAAATTAAGGCCTGAAAAAAATTCAGGCTTGAACGGGATTCGAACCCATGACCTTTGCGATACCAGTGCAGTGTTCTACCAGCTGAGCTATCAAGCCAGCCGGAAGCTGGTCACGTTGTGAGTTCGTACTATACCCGTAGGTGGTGAAGAATATTCACTTGCGTGCTACACATGATTTACAGTTCATAGCTATGTGGATAATTGGTCTTCGTTCCAAGACTAATGCCTTGTCGCTGCATCAGGTTTAGGTTTTCCAATTTGTCGATTACGCTTTACAGTCCTTTTGAGAAGACAAATTACAAATCATTTTGCTAAAATGTTTTATTCAAACAGGGGTTTTATCTTGTTTAGTTGTGGGGTGAGCACAGTATGAGCAACTAATTTTTAACCTTGCTTAGTTAAGCCACTTTTAAA
This sequence comes from Orbicella faveolata, assembly GCF_042242905.1. Lineage (NCBI taxonomy): Eukaryota > Metazoa > Cnidaria > Anthozoa > Scleractinia > Merulinidae > Orbicella > Orbicella faveolata. The sequence goes on from NW_028301539.1 coordinate 20,367,522, forward strand.
CATAGTTAACATGCTGGTATGAACGGGGTATAACTTCGTTTTTTATTAGCCAGGCAATAGTAAAACTAACATAAGGATGTTAAAAATAATAAATTAGCCAAAACTCTTAGCCTAGTGGCAAAGTGCAGATCATTTCCCTGTAAGAATGTCTCTTCTTTTAAACGACTTTACAAAGGAAGGACACAACCGCTTTCGAAATGCTCCAGGAACTTGAGCCTACCAAACGCTTTGTTCCTATTTTTGCACCCAGTCGTGTACTGTTTTTGCACTTTATTTTGGATCCATTGTTGGACGGCTTGTATCTAATTTTCCTGCTATTTTAAAAAGGTTACAGTAATCTTTCTGCGACGATTTCTACCCCTATGTGTAACCACTCCAACTTTAAAAACGTTATCCTATTTCTGTACCGTACCGTTATCGTTTTTATCTCTTTGTGGCACCCCATAACCTGTTTTAGCTTTTTTGCACCTAAATTTGTCTTCATTTTGGTAGTCAACTTCGTACCTCATTGTACTCTTACATACTTAACGCTTATTCCACGAGCGCACGTGGGATGTGAGATGATACATAGCCAACGAGGCGCGTGGCGCCGAGCAGGCTATAATCATCTTAAATCCAACAGGCGCGATTGGTATAATTGCTTTATTAAAAATGCCCACAAAACATAGAAAAATAAAATAAAAATAAAAACGCACCAAAGAATAACGCGTACGCTTAACATATTTGTAGAGCATGGCACAATTGCTCATATATCATGATGGCTAAGCCAATTAAAATTCTTGAATCACATTATCCCATGATCCAGTTTTTAATAATAAGTGCTATATTACCGTAATGTACTACCAAACTCTCAAAACTAAGGAGAAAATAATTACATGACAGACGGTAAGGAGAATTAGTACTTTGTGCTCGGGACTTACCTCATTGTAAGGTGAAAATATGAACTGGAATATAATCACCAAACCGATCATTGTGGGCTGAGAGTCAGGGAAACCAAAACTAGCAAACAAAACCTTGTTGTGCATCAGGTGACCGAATATCATGAACGACAAGAACGTATTCACCTGTGGATAGGTAAAATAATTAAGTGGAGTACTACACTTATACCGGCCCTATCCCCCACTCGGGGGCAAGGAACTAAACAACAACACTTATAGCATGTCTACTTATACGTTACAGTGTATAACCTCCCCCCCCCCCCCCCCCAACCTACTCCCACCCACCCCTAGTCAATGAACAATTTGGAAAACCCAAAACAATGAGTTTAAAATTTAAGAAAAACGTATGCCCCACTAAAGTTTTGGGTAGAGAAACGCCAACCCCATTTCTGACTAAGAAGGCTAAAACCCAGCTCTACCAACTGGCAAGAAATACATGAATATCCTCACAATGCCATAACTAAACGTCCACTACAATTACTTCACCCAAGTTCACCTGTGAAATACCAAGGTTCTTAAGAGTGTGGCTGAGTGACCAGTGACCAAGTTCATGTCCTAGTACCGCTAATATCTCGTCATTTGAGCAGCCTTTGGGAGCCTTTTTTATCTCATCATCTTCAGTGACAACCTATACGAATGTTGTGGTAGAAAGTTGGTTAGCCTCGGTTCTCAAAGTCATTGGGAAAACAAGTAAAATCCGGGAATATATCACCTACATGTATTTTACTCCTAAGCCTTATGTCATCAGTGCCTGATGACACGCGCTTAAAAAAAAATACAAGCGGATAATTTAAAGACATGAATTATCATCGCAGTTACGTACACAACTCACGTAGGCTCCATTACCAGTTGCTGTCCGGGAAAAGAGCCCGTGCTCCTCCTCTGAAGGCACTTAGATCGGACTCGAGAGAGCGGCGGAAATAGAGCCTACATGCGCAGCTTACGCAGTTGTCAAGATCCATGTAATGCCTGAAAAAAAAAAATAGGCTTGAACGGCATTCGAACTCATGACATGACCTCTTAGTCTACCAATTGAGCTATCAAGCCAAATGGCTGCTGGCCACGTTGTGAGTTCGCAGGATGCCCGTAGATAGTGAAGAATGCAAGTGGATAATTTAATAAAATTGTAGATGATGTAAATACGTTCAGGAATTGAAACACAATGAGACCGTGTACCGTGTTTCTATCGAGTTTTAGTATAAATTTACCAGCGGTCTATCACGAATGCCGTTCTCTGATTGGCTATGCTACTCACTATCTATTCTGTAATAGATAGTGAGTAGCGAGGCAGTGTGCGCTTGTTAACAGAATGACGGCCGCTTCTTGGCGTTTTCGAAGTGTCTGTGAAGAGGATCTAGATAAAGTTTTGAACGACTTGTTGATTTATACTAAAAAAAAATAGATTATTCGCCATCGATTTCTATGCGTGATAGTTGACGAGGGCTGCGCCCTCGTCAACTACCACGCGATAGAGCTCATAATCTTATTGTTAAATAGAAACACGATTTTTACATCTACATTTGATTTCGTCGGTAAAGTCATTAGACATCACACCAACGTTAAACCAATCAGCGCGCTTATTTTCTTTGGGTTATTTTCTAACGTAGTACAGTATCTTACCTCGTCCTTAACATCATTTTCCTCTTTTCCCTCAAATTTCCCATGCTCGTTTTCCGTATTTTCAACATTTTCCTTTCCATCCTCGCCTTCGTTGCCTTCTTTTTTTACAGGATTATCAGCCAGTAAAGTATCAAATAACACTATCCTCTTGTTCTTGAAGAAGCCATAAAAATAAGCATTGCTATGAGATGATCGCTTGGAGCCCTCCACTATATATATCTTGGTTAAGGGAAATGAAATCTTGGCTGCTAGCTGTTCAATTGCAGTGCGTAGGGCACCTTCAGGAAGGAGAGTGAACTTGTCAAACAGTGGAGCAATGTAGTCCATGTACACAGTCACTAAAACCTGCAATACAAAGAGACAATTCTTTGTGACGAAAAACATTTTGAAAACAGAGCTTTTAAAAAATAATGGCATCACGATTATCATGTGATCAGGAGGGAGACAAGCTAAAGTGTCCGTATTGGGGGAGTAGGGATGGTGCAGTGGTTAAAGCATTCGTCTCCTACCAAGGGTGGCCCAGGTTCAGATCTCAGATCTCGCATCATAAGTGGGTTGAGTTTGTTGTTGGTTCTCGCTTTGTCCCAGGGTTTTATTCCCTGGGTTCTCCGGTTTTCCTCACTCCACAAAAACCAAGACTTGTAAATTCCAATTCCATCTGGAAACAGTAGACATCTGTCTGTCTGTCTGTCTGTCTTTAATTAATTAATTATTTATTTATTAGTTCATGTGTTTTAACGGTAAACCAGTGTTTGTATAAGCAGGCTAATGTAAGAGAAAATATATAATTAGCTTTTCAACAGGATAAACAACACTGTCTGTGCTAAGTGGACTTCCATATTAATTGGGTGCCCATATGGTGGTGTTCCCTTCTTTAATAGTGTTAAACTGACATACCACATACCAAGGTGACAACAAGTGTAAATAGCCAAGCGTAAATGAAGAAGTACTGTCCTCCCCACTTAATGATGAACTGCAATGCAGCAACTAAGGGAAGTGATATAACCAGCATGACAGCAAGCTTCTTTACAAGGTCTTTGAAAAAGAAACCAAGAGTCTGTAGAATAAACAAAAGTTAAACAATGTCATCTACATTTACACCAAATTCAGTTCTTATGTACTAACAAAACTTGCAAGCTATTATCTTACAATATTGTGATCAGGCTTTTAGCCAGATGGGCATCCAGGCATGACCTGTGGACGGTCACTTCATAAAGAAAATTGCTTTCTTTTTCATAAATTGTTCATTTGCGCAGGCCTAATACAGCTGTAGCACATTTTGGATGGCCACTTTTCAAATCCTGGCTAAAAGCCTGATTGTGATTAATTAAAAATTGTAACTGAAAATAAGTAATTGCTTTGTGTTCTTGGGCATGACGCCTCACAATCACAGCACTGAGCAGTCTGTCCACACTGGAGTAATGTACATACAGTACACTGGCTGTAGCATCGACAAACTGATGAGGTACATGTACCTGACAAAATTTTAGGAGGGCAGGAAAGGGCAGGCGGTACCTAGTCCAGGGAGGATTATTGATCCTGTTAGTTGGTTCATGCTATAGAAATCAAAGGAAGCTTTTGGAGATGGAGGGTTCCATTCCAATATTCAACAAAAGAGGCTGGAATCTGCCCAACTTCAAATAACCATTGAAGCTCACATTTAAGAAAACTACTGTGATGTAATACCCAGCTCTCAGAAGCAGTATTAAGCAAAAAGCATATCACTAAAAAGAAGTAACATTTTGAGTTAAAAGGAATATCCTTCACAGCTTTTGTAAATTAGAAAACTAACTGTACACTGCATTGCAACCTGTTTTAATTTGCAAAAACACAAAATATAAAGTTATTTTCAAAAAAAATAAAACTGCTTAGAAAAATTTGCAAGCTTGAGAGGATAACAGAAACACTAATGCTTAATACTCTGCACTAGTATATCAGACAGTTAATATTATTGTTCAAAGTGTTCAATGTGTGGTTACAAGTAGTTAAAAAGAAAACTTCCTTATAGCTCAGTAAATTGTACTGAACTTACCTGCTTGTTAAATCCATGCTTTTCTTCGATAACAAATGTGCTATAAAGGCTCCAAGGAAGATCAGTGATGGTACTAAATAACATTCCAAGCAAGAGAAATGCTATAGACTGGGTGATCTAGGAAGAACAAATAGCCACTTTTAATACTGGCAGTTTAGCCAAGACTTAAGGGCCGTGGGTATGTTGGGGTTTATTTGTGGAAAATTTGCTGTTAGTTTAAAATTGTTCAAACCAGTTTGATTATATTTCCCTTTGCCTGAAATAAAAAAGACCAACATTTAGTGCATGTTTTGAGAACAATCTTCCACTGACACCTGTTGCTGCAGTAAACTTAGCACTGAATATTAGTTCTCCTGGCACTGGAATAAAGGTGCAAAACACTTTCTGCAGGCCATCATAAAGTAACCAAATTCAGCTAAATGTACATGTACATGAACAATCTGTGAAGTTCAGACTGTGGGCAGTACTTGCTATGTGTAGCTCTGCATGTGATAGTTTCTACAATGTATTTTCTTCAATTCTACAGACCTCATAGTCAGTTGTATATCCAAACTTGGAAATCAGTACTCCAGAAACTCTCCACAAAAATGGAATCCCACCAAGCAACAGGATCAGCTACAGAAATAAAGTAAAACAACATATTTTGAATTGTTAACACATTATTTTTCCCATAAACAGCATAAATTCCTCTGAACTATTTGCTGTTTGTATTGAAGATTCTATGTTTCAAATTATGCTACCAACGACCTTTCTTTTTTCTCCTTTTTAAGGAGGGGATTTATGAGATGGACCAGAGGGGAGCAGACACCTTTCAATCAGGGATTTTAAATATTCAACTACATGTAATACTCCCAAAACATTACAAAACTGGCATCGCAAAGGGCCTTAATTTCAAAATATTCTCGCAACCTCTCCAGTTTGTAATGCTTGCTATGACCTGCTGTTTACAAGTAGAATAAACCAGCAAATCTAACAATGTGTACATGTCAAGTTTGTTTTTATTTAATAGTAAGTATTTTAAAGGAGGTCAGTCAAGGTTTGCTCATATTGAATAGTTTAGCCTCAATTTTTCAAATTTGTTGTTTGTAATCCATGTCAATCTTCTCCATCCTTAGCCATCCTTGTTCTTTTATGGTTTATCATTATCTCTTTGGTGTTTTTCTGTCTTATTAAACTGTTATTTTCAGGTTTCCTACCATTTAAAGGTAATTTTGTATGTGGCCAAAATAACTCAAAATACCGTGACTGAGCCCCTTTAAGGAGATTGAATTTTTCTAAACAAGACAAGTGCACTAATCTTACTGTTGTTTCAAGCTGGGAGTAAGCCCCTGAAATGAAACCAAAAGAAGAGCGATCCAACTGGTAAAGCCTGGCCTTTTCAAAGGATTCATGATCCAACGTATCTTTCAGCTCAACAGGAACATCTTTGGTGTATTTCAAAACTTTTTGCTAAAAAACAAATAGCCAAATAAGAACTTGAATCAGGCAAAATATTCCTACAGTTGCGAAGTATTAAACTTTCTACATGACTGTACACATGTAATTTTCAAGCCCTCTCAAACATTTTGTTTTAAAAATGTATTTATTAATATAAATAAACAATTTAAATCAAATACCACCTCCCCCCTCCTGTTTCCTGGGAGATAAAGCTACATGTCTGTCCAAAATTATAACACAATGACTGAATGTGTGAGTGTTAAAATCTGTTAAATGCACTCAAATTGCAGTAAAAACAAAAATGCTCACAATTCTCATGTCTAATGAAACTGTTATAATTCCAAAACTAGTTCTTTTGACAATTTGCATACTCTATGACCTAGGTCTTCATTTGCTTCAATTCTATTGTCACAGCAATGTTAGGGAATTTAGGGAATGGAAATAATACCTATATCATGGATTTCCACGATACACATTGAACCTTTGTGGCTCTTCCAAAACAGAATACCAATTTTCAAGAAACATCAGTAGCCGACAAGCCTTGAAACCTTCTAATGTGTTCTCCCACGTGCTGTTGCCCCAGTCATGAGGGTTTTGAGCGAAAAATGTTTTGATTTCCAAAACTGGAGGGGGGGGGGGAGAGGGGGGGGGGGTTGAAGCCCCTCCACGCCATCCAGTACACCTATGGTTGTTAATCCACCACACATAAACAGTGATGAACAACGTTTGTACATTACCATATATAAACAAAATGAAAGAGAAATTCGGATTTTTATTGCATCTAGCTATTTCTGCTTGGAAAGTGAAACCTCTAGATAAGCTTACGTGGCTTTAGAAGGGAAATTCAAACATGCATTTGACAGGAAGTAGTAAAACATATGAGAATGAAGAATATTTTTCTCGTTTGCCTATGACACTGAAAGTTACTTCAATGTACTGAATGAATGCTAAGAGGAGGTTTTGTATAAGTCTTGTGAGCTTTAAAAATCAAAAATTCCCGCATGTGCCGAGCAAATTGCTGTAAACGAATCAGTTCGGGTAAGGAAAGGGAGGGGACCACCTCAGTGCAACCAAACTCACATTACTCGTTCTTTAAATGTCTTACCTGACGGTATGAGAGATAATTTTCCCACAAATACGTTATCCACAGAAAGACAACCACAGCGACCAGAATGTCCACCATCTTGAACAGAAGAGTGCCGGCGATCCATCAATGCAGCAAACTACCACGTAAAGTAATGCGTGACTGCGCAATTCAATTCCAGTCTCTCGCAATTTTTGATAAAAATCCAAAAAAATAGTTGTTGATATTGTTGTGGCGACGTTGTCAAAAGATCACTCGACATTGTTGGAATATAGGATTTCGTTTCCTGACGTAATGTAGAAGATTCCGACGCGGTAGGTCATGAAGAACTGAGTGGTTTTGGATTGCCAGCGAACTTTTCTCGGGTAACCGTAAGAATGGGCAACGGGGCAAATTCACGGCCCGAAAACCCTGTCGTGATGCAACCGTCGCGGACCAGAGGACCTGTCCCGCAAACGAGTGGTTATTACGGGTCTCAGCCTGCTTATAGCTCTAGCAGCTATGTTGCTAATGGCGATGGTGGGAGGTTGCAACCCCATTACGGTTCCCACTCTCAATATTCGGGAGATCCCGCGCTCAGAAATGGTTGGTCATCACAGCATTCGGGCACGTACGGCTCCGGTTATGGTAGCTACGGGTTAGACCGAAACATGGAGCGTACAGTCGCTCCGTATTCCAGTTCGAATTCTCGATCGCCTCACCGGAAAGAGAGACACGACAGGAATCATGGAGATTCTTCAATTCATCAGTCAGTCTTGTCGTCACACAATCACCCAAAAAGAGCAAAAACAAATGGACAACTTAGGAATGACAATCAGCGAGCCTACGATAAGACAGAGAGGGATCCATACTCAACTTCAGACGAAATTTTATTCGAAGTTTTCCACTGTGTCAAAACCGGAAGGGATTACAGTGTGATCAATGTGGATGGAGAGAGATATCTCGTGGACTTTTGGAATCCAGGTATAGAGCAATATATTTTCTATTTGGGGGTGGAAAAAAGGACAGGTGGAGGTAGAGTTATTGTTTAGGAGGGGGTTACTCTTCAAACGATTGGAGACGTTTCTGAGCCAAAAAACCCTCATACTGCATGCAGACTGAAGGTTAATTACTACCCTGTTCCCGGTAAATTTTTCTGGAGTGACTGTCAACTTGCATTTGGTCAGGACTATATTAAATGGTACCCTGTGTATTCCAGACTACCTTGTTCCCACAATTTTCTTCTTCATTCAATTAACTAATCAAAATTTCTTTGAGCAATTGAGTTGTTTACATGGTAGAAGGACCCTTTGTTTCTGTTTACAAGTAGATGTTTACTCTACTCGAGTCTGTCAATTAATATTTAGTGGACGTCATGCTGTTTCTGGAAAATTTGTACCCTCATCATGTTGCAGATCAAAATTTTAACAAACCATACAGTGTTTTATGGCACACAAGGAAAAGCTCTCCCTCCAAAGGGGTGCATAGGGCATCAACAGTGTTTCTCCATTCCTGTTTATCCTTTCAGTATGTGCACTTATTATCCAACTGCAGCAAATACTGTCCAAATAACAGTACAAATATACAGCAATATTGTACAGTTATTTGTACACTAGGAGACCTGTTTACCAGACAGGTCGGCATGTGCACGCAAAACTGTCACACTCTCCCCCTTTCCCTGATGAATTTATTGACTACAGCAGTTAGATAATAAATATCTTATTAGATGTTTTGATATGTGGTATTGCTGTATATTTTTACGAGTTCTGCAATATTTTGACGAGCCTGTAGGGTGAGTCAAAATAGGGCATTTTTCCATTAAGGAGTGGTCTTTCTTTTTCATTTTGTCTTGTCAATTTACAATAGTGCCTTTTAACTCCCAACTACCCTCTGTTTTGGGGGGAGGGGTGTGGTAAGGACAGGCTCGTGAATTCATTCCATGTAGTCTCAAGATGTACAAATACCATCATTCTCAGGCCCCCGGAACACAGGAAATATTTGCAAAAGAAAAATTGTGCCATCCACCATTGGAATTGGTCTCTGACTGTTAGCCTTAGGGTGGACATGAGGGACTAAACAAGGCAAAGACTTAATCTGTTGACCTTGGTGGAATTCAATTTACCACCCAAGTTAATTGCACAGTGCGCTCATCCCAGAGTGAGCAATGCGGGTTTGAGCCCTGGCCAGGGACACTGTGTTGTGTTCTTGGGCAAGACACTTAACTCTCACAGTGCCTCTCTCCACCCAGGTGTATAAATGGGTACCAGCAAATTGTTGGGGAAATCTAACAAATTGTGGGGGTAACCCTGCGATGGACTGGTATCCCGTGCAGGGGAGTAAAAGTACTCATAGCCGCTTCATGCTACAGAAATGGGATAAGCTGCAGCAGCTATGAGCCAGCTGGCTCCAAGGCTTCACACTTCCCATGTGGTGTTGTATTTCTAAGGTCATGCATTTGAATCTCACCGAGGCCAAGAGATTGTTTTAATGTCTTGCATGGGCCAATGCTCAGAGGGAAATTGGTGGGTTGTTTCCAGCACTTAAAATAACCTCAGAGTTTACTCTCTACCTTCCACATTTTTAGTACTGATTGAAGTTTTCTACCTTTACCTACCTTAACATGAAAATCCAAACAATCTATTTTGTCTTAAGAAAAAAAATGAACACTAAGTTACTGGCAATTGCACACACAACTTGGCAGATGATAACTTCCTTTTGCTTTCCAGCGGATGAACCACGCCCATTTCCTGAAGAATGGTATCAACATGGTTACATAGAAAACAACGATCAGCCTGGGTCTGCCAACCACATGTATGATGAAGGGTCTTATGCCACAGCACCAGCTGATGACACCTGGGTGCCAAGATGGGAAGATGATCGCATGGGAATGATGGAACACCCACACAGAGGTAAACAGAATTATCTACTCTAGATATCTTTGTTTTGTATTGTGGCTGTGGTTAATGTGGTGTACCATGCATTCAGGCCTCGTGCACACTACACCGGAGGAATTTAAAAATGCAGCTTTATTTCTCTGGTTAGGCCTACTGTCCACACTAATCCGACACCGTAGGGCAAATATATCATCATTCGCTGAAATCTCGTTTAAACTCTCTGGAATGAGAAAAGATGACACCATTGAATGTTCAAGAGTCTTTATTTGGTAGATTACCCATACATCGATTGATTTCAATGTCATCTTCTAATCTCCATACAAACTCTTATATTTCAGCGACAGTTCACCAAACAAACTCTTATATTACGCTTGTGTGACCAGTGTGCTAATCCGTCACGAAAGCGGTGCTTTTCGAAAACGGTCTTCAAACCATAGTAACTTCAAAACGTACCTTTATTTCTAAACGGTCTTAAAAACGGCAGAGTAACAGCAATTTTTAAAAAGGAAATTACAAAACATGTTTCGACATTCCTATGTCATCTTCCGTTGCAAATGTTCGACGGTTGTACGTTTGAATTTTCACTGTATACATGATTACGTTAGAGAAGTACGCCATAAAATTTACGTTCACAAGTTGAATACTTTGCAATAACTGTCCAATTTCTTGTGCGCTGATTGGCTCATTTTTATCATCAATAAGAGTACAGACGGATAAAATTTTATTTGTGTAAGCTTTCAATAGTTCAACTTTCAGCTGTCGAACTGTCAACTTTTTAACCAATGGGATTTTATTGACTTTATTAAGTAGCCAATCAAAAAGCGAGAAAAGCTATTGACAATGTTCGCGTCATTTTGAATAAAATTCACTTATCTTTGTTTACGGCAAGTTTGCGGCGTCTTTTCCCTCATTTATTCCCGGCATTTGACCATTTTGGGGTCTTGTTATTGTAAAAATCAAATTGACGTCAGCTTTTTATGCGTCTGTCCTCTTATTGATGATAACTCTCGTCATAACATTGTCAAAGTTTACTGCGGAACCACTAGCCTGCGGCTCGTGGTTCCACAACCACTTTGGCAATGTTATGACGCAGTTTATCATTAATAAGAGGACAGACGCATAAAAGACTGAGTTCAATTTGTTTATTGGAATACACTGGGAACAAAGGCTGCGCGCGCGCCAACAGTAGTTGAAACAGAAACAAAAAATTAAATAAAACGAAATAAAGAATGAAAAAGAATTAAAAAGAAAGAGACAAATTTAAGTGCCGCAGCTGTTGCTTTATTTCTACGGTTAAGCCTAACGTCCACACTAATCCCTTCGAAAACGCTCTTCAAACCATAGGAATTTGAAAACGCCAGCTTTGCGTTTTAGTGTAGACGGAAAACATTTCGAAAACGGAGCTTTTCGGAAACGATGACGTCACGATAATCATGTGATTTGGAAGTGTTCATCAGTGTCATCCTGTCACCGTTACTGTAACTGTAATTTCGAAATTCCCAATTGTAATCATCAACTACATGTAACTTATCAACTACATGCGGGGAATATCGGAGGTAACATTAAATGAAAACTGAGACAATCAGTTAACAGGCTTGTTTTTTAATCTTTTTTAGGAATGTTGAGTACGTACTTTGAAGAAACAAAGTTGAATGTTCTCAGTGTGTACGATGAAGGCTCGGGTACATGGCTGAAGATGCCTTTAGCATGGGAGCTGTATGTACCAGACGTGAGGTCACGTGTCGCGTCCATTCAAGAGGCTTTTCCAGACTGGGATGACCAGTTTGAGATTCTTGCGTTACTGAGGCAGTGCAACTATGACCTCGACGAAGTCACTAACACGTACATAACGCTGCTAACGGACGATACCGCTGGCAAGAGGGTGGCGTCAAGACTTAAGGGCAGCTCGGGCTCAAGTAAAGAACACGCAGCGGAGATTGAACTTTTGAGGGAGAGAATTGACCAACTCGAGGAACAGCTCCGAGAAAAAGATTCTCAGTTGCAAGATTCTCAGAGAGCGAACGCGGATTTGCAAACCAAGTTGAGATCATCCGAAGAAATGGCTAGAAAGCTTCAAATCAAGGGCACGAGCTTACAGCGAGAAATACAACAGCTGAAGTCCGCGCCAGTACAACCGCAAATGTCTATTCCAATTCAAACAGCTCCTGCTACTGAAGAGCGAAAGATTTCCAAAGATACCTGTCGAAACGTCAGGTCGACTGTACAGGTCTTTTCGCAGATGCTGGTGGAATTAAGGAATTGTTTTACAAGCGAAATGGAAGACATTGCTTTAGTTTTGGGTCAAGCACAAAGCTCTTTGCGTAAGATGAAGCTAATGGACCAAGGTTCTAGCAAGGAGATCATAGAGCTGCGTGCACTCTACCACAGGGAGGTACTCCAACGAAAACTTCTCTACAACAAGCTTCAAGAACTTCGCGGCAACATCAGAGTATTCTGCCGGTGCCGTTACGATCCAAATGCCGACAATGTGTTGAACTTCACCTCAGATCAGGACTTGAGTTTGGTGTCTGCTCAAGGACAGAAAAAGTCGTTCAGATTCGATCGAGTATTCTCTCCGTCCAGTACGCAAGAGGAAGTCTTTCAAGATACCCTTCCACTCATTACGTCATGTGTTGATGGTTACAACGTCTGTATTCTAGCGTATGGCCAGACAGGTATGCTCGCTTTCTTCTATGTACACTACTGAAATAAACAATAATAAAATAATAAATTGCATTATTTAGAGCGGAAGCCACATCGGCCTAAGCTGGTTTTCACGCGGGTCCTCTGTCCTGGTCCAATTGGAATTTGGAGATGTCGGTTTTTCTGGGGGGCGGAAAATCGGAGAATCTGGAGAAAAACCCTCGGAGCAAGGCCAGAACCAACAACAAACGCAACTCACAAATGGCACTGGGCCGGAATCGAGTCCAGCGCTCTCACCACTGCGCCATCCCTTGCCCCCTACTACCCTCTTTTATTTTTGTACGAACGTCTTATTTTCGGACGGAGATTGAATGTTTTTAGTTTTTTTCTTTTTGTGCCATCAAGTCATGGTTACCATATCCAGTCGTTGAAGTTTTTGTTAGTTCTGTTTTAACTTCCAAAGGGACCGAATGAAAACATACAGGCAGCTATACAGCCGAAGATGTGCTACTTTGAACCATACAAGAACATTACATGCTCAACGTTTATGTTTAAGTATGCCCCTAAAAGGATTTGGTTATTGAACTACATAGACTTAAGTTTTGCATTTTAACAGAGTTCATAATTTTCTTTCAGAAAGTTGTCAAAATAAACTTCCTCTAGTGACCCAAATAATCTCAGGCTCAACTTTCGTATATAAAAAAGGCTCATACAAAAACGAAATATTGAGTGTACTGCACCAGCTCATTCCTATTATAGTTCACTTAATTTTATTTTCCAGGGGCAGGGAAGACTTACACCATGATGGGAACAGACAAAGACCCCGGCGTCAACATCCGGTCCATTCTCGAACTCCTCCGAGTTTGCGACGAGCGAAAAAACGTGGATTATTCCATGTGTGTTTCCATGGTAGAGGTTTATAACGAGACGGTTAGAGACCTGCTGAGCGAGAACAGCAGTTCACAGCAACTGAACATTCAAATGAGAAACAAACAACTTGTTATCACCGATGTCACTGAGGTTGATGTTAAGTCGGCAGACGATATCAAAAGCATAATGCAGAAAGGTAAGGACTTGTGTTGATCTACGTTGATCCACAACGCCACACAGAGCGATGAACACACTGCGAGCACATGGGACGACAACACATGTACTAACCAAATATACCGCTGGACAATGTCAGCCCCAGGGCTCTCACGACCATACGACTGTTGCAAACGCTACAGAACGCACCAAACGCTAAACAAACGCTAACAGATGGCCAAGGCACTAACAAACGCCTACAAAAACGCTACTGACCAGACTCGCTCCTGGTCATAAACTATGTAAAATTTCATTGAACTATATCAAACGCTACAAAACGCACCAAACGCTAACCAAACGCTCACAGACGGCCAAGACACTAATAACCGCCTATAAAAACGCTACTGACCAGACTAGCTCCTAGTCGTTAACTATGTTAAATTTCATTTAACTATATAGAGATATCTGCACATACTGTTAACTAAGCTTGTCTCAAAGTCATGTCACAGTAAGCAAAAATTACTGTTACCTCAAGCACAATACAGCGAATTCGCGTGACAAATATTAGCCACTGTTTTCATGTTTTCGTTAGCGAGTAAAATTTTCGTTAGCGAGGAAGATTCGATTTCTCGTCGGGTGCTTTCAGAATGTTTTTGACACAAAATGTATTTTTTCCGTCGACTAACGATATTCTCTTATTGGTACTTTCAGGTGACACGAATCGTTCCGTGAGCGCCACCAAAATGAACACAAACAGTTCCCGCTCTCATTTACTTCTTCTCCTGAGAATCCAGGGCACAGACCACGTGACCAATGCCATCACGCGCGGCACGCTGACCCTGGTAGACCTTGCAGGCTCAGAGAGGATTTCTAAGACCGAGGCTACTGGACAGAGGTTGATCGAAGCGGCGGCCATTAACAAATCACTATCAGCCCTCGGCCAAGTGTTTGCGGCCTTGCGAACAAATGCAATGCACGTGCCTTACAGGAACTCCAAGTTAACGCAACTGATGCAGAGTTCCCTCGGGGGAGACGGTAAGGCCTGTATGTTCGTCAACGTCAGTCCTCTTGCGAGTAACCTGAGCGAGACCGTCAGTACGTTGCAGTTTGGGTCAGCGGCAAAGCAAGTAGAGCTTGGAAAGGCTACACAGAACGTCACTCAAGCGCCAAAGAGAAACTAACCGAAATCTGTCCTGAACTTAACTGAACTGTAAGGTAGATAAGCTGTAGGCTGGATGAAAGCTGAAACAAATTGCCATAATATGACTTATTATCCCTGCCATAAATTCATAGGATCTATAGGGGTGGGGGGATAAGTTATTTTTAACGACACAAGTCCAAAGCATTGGATTTTAATAATTTATTATTCCTTCCATATGTAGGGATAGAGTATTTCTATTGACGTTAGTCCAAAAGCGTTGGACGTAAATTATTCATTATTGTTACCATAGATAGGGGAAAGAGAATTTTTATCGACTTAAGTCCAAAAAATTTGGATTTAAGTCAATTTAATAAATTATTCAAGTAATGTGATAAAAAAAAAGAAAACATGCAACAAACACACATACAAAGAAACAAATAAATACAATTATAAAGGAATTGGACCACGTCAATGGATTTTTGTCTTCCAAGTGCTTTTTAATCATTATACATAAGCTTTGAGTTAGAAAAAAAAAGTGAAGGAAGCCAAAAGATCTAATGTGTGGTTATTAACTGGTCCTCTTTCATCATCATTAGAATCAAAGTGCATATAAAGAAACAACTACAATTGTGCATAAGAAACAGTGTGTTTTAGTGAAAATTGTCCCAAATTTGAGTCTTCTTTGCAATCGAATCACAACGCTTCTCTAGAGGACCATAAAACGTTTATTTTATTAAAGAGTTTAAATGCAAGAGAATAAGTTGACCTTGCCCCTTCATAAAACAGTAATTTCTAAATTTCGACAGTGTTTATATGACAGGGCAATGCTATGTATTTTACTAATATATTATTAGCTGATATTGTGTATTAATAAAATTATCAAAATGGTTTTATACCACGTCCGTCTGTTTGCTGTTTTGGGATGAAAAGGTGTTGCAAATATGGACTTACTAAATGCGTCTCTGCTCCCTGTTCGCTCCCTAAAAGCCGAACGTATCGCTAGGCCTTTACACATTCTGCCGGCAGAATTTCGAGCATAATAGGGCCTCAGTAGCAGAAAATATAATTGGGGCATAATCCGAGCAGAATAGGCCATTTTTGGGCCTGGGAACGAGTCTGAGAGAGAGCTGGACACGAGCATCCGAGCGAAACAAGATGGCGGAACCAAACCCGGAACTGGTAGAAGTCATTGACCATGACGAAGGACAAGAACCACAAGAAATTACCCATGTTAGTTTTAAGGATTAAATAATAAATGCGCTTATGTTGGCATGGTTTAGCCTCACCCTGGATGGGTGAAATAATGTCTCATTTTTCATGTTTCAGTATTTTGAACCCAGGAATATTGATTTTACAGAATCATAATTCGAGCATAATAGTACTTCTGGGGTACCCTGCGAGCAGTTGGTTTCTCCTACGCCGAACGAGAGAGAAACCACTTCAAACCGTCTGTTTTTCCTTCGAGCATGCGCGAATTCGTCACGCCGCACGTGATGCATTTGACGTCAGATCCATTTGTTTGTACACCGGTCCAAAAACACCGACAAAAGACGCCCCAGACCTTCGTCGAAGTGTCAGATTTATTATCAAGTCTGTGGTGTTAAGCCTATAGGTTTTCTTGCCCTCTCTCGTGCGGGATTCCTGAGCTCGTTGAACACAATTATTACCCCAAGCAACAATACGATTTTAACTGAGATAATACGATCGAAGGCGGTTTTGTAAAGCCTGTTTCAAGCGACTGACTCAAAGCACTAGAGGAAGAACTTCCAGCGATGAACAGCACAGTCTCGAAGAATTATGAAACGTCTTTCAACGTCGTAACCCAGATCGTAATCGTTCGCAGTGGAGTTGGACTTTGATCACTACACAGTGGGCTCGCGTAAACACAGCAGTTATGTTGTTGAGCGCATGGGTGCGAGCCTAAGCCTTTTACCAGCTCAAAGTTGACTTGTTCCTCCATGGCGGTGGACGGCGGTTTACTCGAACGAACGGTTGCTCGCACTGGTTTCTCTCTCGTTCGGCGTAAGAGAAACCAACTGCTCGCAGGGTATTTTGGGGGGCAATTCTTTTGAGCAGAATAGCCTTTTGTTCGAATAATAACAATAACGATAATGATAACGATAACGATAACGATAATGATAATGATAATGATAATGATATTAATAATAATAATAGATATTTCTATGGCGCCTATCGAGAACTGTTGTAATACAGATTACAATGAAGAAAATAAATTAAAAATTCTTTCTAGCTAAAATAATAATTACAGGGTTACATTTCCGTGTGCAACGCAGGCTTTTAAAGCCGTTATTGAACAAGTCTGTTTAATCAAGATGGCTTGATATTGGCCTCGATTTTTGTTTCTCCATTTCTTATTTAGTTATTATTGTTATTATTTTTTTTGGTATACTGGGTCTCGGTCTGTAAACACGCAAAAAAGATAAGTCGACTGTGAGAGGTGTCCAGGGAAGAGGTTCGGCAGCTTCACTGCGTTAAAACAAGTAAGTCATCAACTGGCGAATTTTGTTGTACAAAGGCTGAAATTTTATCTGACGGTAAAAGAGCGATTTCGAGCTTGGATTAAACCTAAGAGCTTTTAAACATGTTTTTTATATAACCCGGTCTGTATTGGCACCTGCAATTTAGTCGAGAAAATAAGATATGTCTCTTTACTAATTTCCCTCTCGAAGTTCGTAGCGCAAACCAGCGAAAAGAAAAGTAAAAAGTTCCCTTGCGCAATCTGCACGCTTCAGTCTCGTTACCAGATCTCTCCTCGTCCCGAAGTCGCATGCATGACAGAAGGTGGAGAATCTCTAATTTCCGCCGGCTGTAAGTATCTCAAACCAATTTGTGGGAACAAGATGATTGGCCGAAAAACTGCGGAGTCCTTTGATATAAGCAATAACACGAAACCCTACCGTTACTCAGGCAGGCATAAGAGAATGATTCGATGACGTCAAAAAGACATCACAGAGGGCCGCTTTAGATGTTGCGCACGTTTAAGAAATACTCAAAAACAAGCGAGTCGTTTCGATAAATGTTCCGTGCCGTGATTTGTTATTTGTTTTCTGACGGTTAGAAAGCTTTTCTACGCTCCCAGCCATTCCAGCTGTGAATAGCAAAATGAAATTTCGCCTTTCTGGGATTTTCACGGCGGGTTTGCTTTTAGTTTTATCAAGCCCTTACGGTGGGGTAGGCACGCATAGTGAGAACGTAAAAGAAGTGAAAATCGGAGTGTTGCTCCCGATGACCGGTTACTGGCCGATCGGCAAAACGTCTGCGTCCGCCATCACAATTGCTGTGGACAAAATTAACAAGGATCCCACGCTACTGTTGGGCTATAACATGAGTTTCTTGTGGAACGATTCGATGTGCTTGGCCGCCGAAGGACTGAACCAAGCGGTGGAGTTCCGCATCTCAGGAGTCGACGCCATCATAGGAGACGGCTGTGACATAATTTGTGAACCGGCTGCCATTTTAGCGGCGTCCTGGAATCTGCCCATGATCTCCTGGGGCTGCGAGTCAAGCAAGTTGTCAGAAAAGAGCATCTACCAAACGTTCGCGAGAACGGTGGGGTCATTTTCCAAGATGGGCGGCCTGTTTATGTCTGTTTTGGGTTACTTCAAGTGGAAAAGTATCGGGATCATTGCGTCCACGGAGAGCATATGGCAGCTGGCTATGAGTGGGTTGATGAAAGTCTTTTTGGAGAATGATGTTGATATCCGCTACATTCATACGCTGAATCCGGGACATGTGTTGGTCACAGAGCGAGAGGAGTACAAAAGCATGCTAGCGCTGGCCAAGGAAACAGCGAGAAGTAAGTCAACCTCTACATACCTGCCAGAAATGTTTCCAGTCATTCCTGATGTAAACTTCCTGATGTCGTATTCACAAAAACCCGGCGTTTATGGTCATTTAATTGTTGATCGCTCACTAAGTTTCCTTTGCTATGAACCACGTTGTTAGTGTTTTATTTTTATTTTTTTTATTTTTGTCAGAAATCGATTTTTGAAATATTGAACGAATTAATACTTTTTGCTAGTAGCTGGTATTTACTCGGAAAATCAAACTGGGCAGCGCCTCAATGCTTTAAAATGACGTCAATTACTTCAGTTACTTTTCTTGAACGACCTTCGACGTGAAAATGAATATGACGATTTTGACAAAATTTTATCAGGCAAAATCAAGCTGATTTAGATACCTCTTTGAAGGACCCTACAGGCCAACTAAGTGGACAAAAGGAAAGCTTCCTGGTTTTATAGCGTATTTTTCACTCTTCCCCATACTTTCCATGTTCTTGCTACAATGAAAGCAAAGCATTGAATTCTGTCATGAGCTGAATCAAAATCGAATAAAAACGTCCTCACTACGAGCAAGCTTTTTCTCCGCAAAAAGAGCGTAGAAAACACGCGAAAGAAAGAGTGGAGCAGGTTTTATAGATGCCATTTTCCTCACAGACTGCTTTTTAAATTTTCATTTCTTTACTTTTTTTTCGTTGTTGTTTCCGTTAATTTTATACTACAGTCTTTATAATGCTGTGTTACGGCGGTGACATGCGCGCTTTGATGCTCTTCGCTCACGATCTGGGCATGCTCAATGGGGATTATGCCTTCCTTACTGTCAACCTATTGCCATCCGCTGCCATTGGTAACAACACCTTTATGGGGAATGACGGCAGAGATGCGGAGGCCGCCCTGGCGTTCAGAGGGATCTTGAGCATACACGTGAGAGAACCAACCACGGATCTTTGGAGATTGTTCACGAAGAATGTGAGACAGAAGATGAATGACTACCCTTTCCACATTCAGTTAGATGACCAAGAACAGGTAATTTCAGATGGGGAGAGGGGAGACGGTAGATAGGGCGGACAACCAGCAGGAAGAAATCATCAATTAAATATATAGAGGATTAAGTCCGCTATGCCAGACCGGCCGGTCAGAGACCAGTAGGACAAACCAAGGAAAAATGGAATGGCATTTGCCGATAAACCGGGACAACCAAGAGGAATAGCACTTACCATTTCCCTCTCCTCAATCCCCCACATAAGTGAAAATCTAGCGAAGGGGAGAGTAGGGCAAGCAGCCGGGTAGCATGAACGACACCACAGTAAACTTGAAAGCTGTCTTGACTAATGATTATTATCAAGAGATCATCAAGGTAACTTATCTTGAAAGACTCGTGTGATTGTAACTTACATTTTTGCGACGTTGAATGAAAAACACGCATGCGCACACACATACTGCAAAGGGTATGCCATAATCAAGGTTATTTCTGTTCATATCCTGCAAGGGGAAAAGCCCAAACTGACTAACAAGCCAGTACAGACTGGGCGTGACCAGGGGTGGCGACTTATTTGACTGCCATGCGTCAGTGCTCAGTACATTGCACTCTGCGTTACCTGAGATTGTCTCACGAGTTCGTTTTGTCCCAGAACCGTTCCAATAAGAGCTAATATGAGATCAAGAAGCTAAAAGGTCTCTTTTGTTTCTATGATCTTTTAATTTGTCCTTAAAAGCTTTAAATCGTTTCCATGGTTATCATGTTTTCAAGGTTGAAGTGTACGCTGGAGCCATATATGATGCCATTTACTTGTATGCCATTGCACTGAATGAAACTTTAGCAGCCGGAGGAGACAAGAAAGATGGACGAGCTATAGTGCACAGGATGCTCAACAAAGAGTTTGAAGGTACGTGCTCCTGTGACACAAAAAAAGTGTAGTACAAAAAATAGGTTTATACCGTGGCAGTATTATGCAGACGATGGTGTCTTTACGATCTTTTTTAATACATTGTCTTTTTGTTCTTTTTGCCGATCAAATGACAGGCAAGATATAAGTTTGAGCCACATGACAATGCGGATCATTGTGGGTTTTTGAAAAGCGAAAATGAATAAATAGCGGTAGACGCATTGGCTTCATAGTTAGGGCTCCAGATTGAGTTGTCCGGGTTCGAGCCTGGTCTGTCGTCAGTACCGCGTTGTATTCACGGGCAATACAGGCATCTTTCCAGCTCCACCCAGGTAAAGTTAGAGAGGGGAAGAGGACTGAGATGGACTAGCATTCAACTCGGAGGGAGTAGACATTCGCAAAGTTGATTCTTATTACTGAAACCTGGTAAGCTCCCGTGCTAGTAGACCCTTGCTTCGATGAAGGCTTTTTAACCTTTTGCTGTTTTACTTTTTTTAGGTGCCTCAGGAGCAGTGCGAATCGACGAATCAGGGGATCGCGATCCCGATTATTCTCTCAAATATTACGTGAACGGAAGTTTTCAGAACATCGCTGATTACAATCACTCCACGGGTGGCTTCAATTTAAGAGGTCATTTCTTAGATGAAAAGCAACATTGTTATTGCTGTTCAGTCTTAGGCTTTGTCCACTCTTTCGTCGAAGAAATTTTGCCAACGGCGTTTTCACTCCGAAAACGCATTATCGCACTTTTACCGTCCTGACACTGCGCAGAAGAAATTTGAAACCGCAACAATCACCAGTCACTTTGGATTTGATTTTGAGAAATACTCAGGCCAGGAAATCACATGATTATCGCAAATTCATGGTTTTCAAAAGCTTCGTTTTCAAAATTTTTCCGTCCACACTAAAACCTAAACCCGGCGTTTTCAAATTTCTCGGGTTTGAAGAGCGTTTTCCACTAAAAAGCCCGTTTTCGTAACCGATTAGTGTGGACGGTAGGTAGCGAGCACCCCTATCATTTTTTTTTTTAATTTATGCTATTATAATAAACTACTTTTAACTCTGGGGATGAAATAAAAGTTGTTGTTGTTGTTGTTGTCATAACCGTAGAGTTGCGATTTCAAATTTCTCCAGCGTAGTATAGACGGGGCCATGAATCTTTGACTTAACGTTTTTCCAGCGAGCCTGATTGAATTCAAAGTAAGTGCAGCTCTACTTATTCACGTAATTAACGATGTTAATCAAGAAAGAAAACAAATAATTTGTAATCTTTGCTTAACAGATGTGAGAGTAATTTGGGCTGGAGGTCGTACAAACCCACCTCTTGACAAACCAAAGTGTGGATGGGAGAATGAGCTGTGTATAGAACAAGACAGACAAGGTAAGTATTCATTTAACAATACCTCTCTGTCGATATTGCAAAAGCGGATACTCTTAGTGCGAAATTACCCAGTCTATACTGAAACTGATGTTGTGCTACAGTAATATGTATACCAACACAAGTCTATAATGTAAGCATTATAAACTTCTGACGTCAAGCGTTGCTGGATGCTCGGTGGATTCTAAATTGTGGGTCGAGGTTATGGTAGCAGTGAATTTAATGCAGGGGGTAGCCCTACGATGGACCAGTATCTTATCCAGGGGAGAGGGGAGGGACTCCTAGTCGCTTCATGCTTAATGAAAACCGAGAAAAGTCACATGCAGGTGCAATGAATTTATAAACCACTATCGCAGAATTGACCTTACTTTGCTCTTGTTTTAAATTTGATTCTAGCCACTATACACTTGGTCAAGGTCGTGATAGGAGCATCTACCGCTGGTGTGTTTGTGTTAGCATTTATGTTTTTCCTCATCATCAGGTAAATAATTTCCTTATATCACGGCATTTTTTTTGGATGATGTACCTTTTTGGCTCTCAATGTTTACGTTTGAAACAATTTTTCAGTCGGGGTGAATTTTTTCAAATTTCTGCAAGTCACGGTTCTTCTAAATGTCTTTTAGCTATCCATAATATTTTAACAATTGTTGGACGAGGCTGAGCAAAGTATAGTAATTTGTCAATGGCGAGAAGATCAATTATTTGCCGAAACGGAAGGCTGGGCCGGGTAAATAAGTAATCTGTGAGACACTGACAAATCACGATATTTTGCAAAATTTTCTCCTTGACGAATGGGTATGTCTTACTTGTTTATTTGCAGGAAACTCCGGTATGAGACAGACTTGGCACAGAACGAGTCTTGGAAGCTTCGTTATGAAGATCTGCACATTCAGGACCCTAGCGGAACGGAACCAGAAGTTCAATCGCAACAGGGACTTCCGATTTTCAAGAGAGAGAAGAGGGCACCATTATCAGCTCGTCAAATTGCAGTAAAGTTCCATATCTGTTACTTTGTGTAGTTACATTGTCGTTATGTAAGCTACACTATTATATCTCTCAGTTACTATGCGCGCTGTGATTGGCCAATTTAACAGGCCGCCATTTTACTACGCAATCCGCTAAAATTTAATCTGTTTTTGTTGCCAAAATGTTTCGTGATTCATCTTGGACTAGATATTTGTTTTGATGAACACAAACACCATAATTCCCTGCTTGGTGGGGGGGTTGGGGGAGGGGGGCACCAAATTCTGCGTTCTCTGGAGAATCTGACCACGACGACTATTTTTTTAAAATTTTCTCCGTCGAATTTAACGCTTATTTTTATATTCATTCTCGAGAAAGTTACGACAAAGGGAGACAAACTAAAACGTTAATAACGTCTGTTGTCCAATTGATCATGGGTAAGAACTAATGAAAATGCGAGGATAATTCGACATATTATATAATTGTCAATACTCTATTAGGTTCTTTCGTTTTTTGACTACGATATTTCGCTGGTAACGTTTATTCTGTGCCAGGGAATCGCGGAATAAAAATGACCATCCAAATCCTATCAGATCGCAAGATTATTTCTCGCAAATTATCGTCCTTCGTAGGAGGAAAAATGTTCAGTAATACTGTGTTTTATTCCACGCAAACACTCTGTGTCTTACAGCATACTGGAGGCATTCATGGCTTGAGCATAGACTCAATCAAAGCAAATACTTTCTCCAGTCCACTGAGTCAAGACGAGCAACCATCAGGGACCTCCAACTCACAGTGTGCAGCAACCACCGAACAAATATTCACCACCATTGGCAACTACCAAGTAAGACATAACTCTTACCAGGAGTTGGAAAGTGGAAAATACGAGCCATTTCTCTTTCCTTCTTCTGCTAGTTTGCTGATCGAGGTGCAAGATGCACACTGTTTTCCCCGATCGTTCTGTATGCCTGCACTTTTCGCATGCCAATCCAATCCCACATCCCGCCACTATTTTCTCGCTTCCACCGAAATATTTTAATCCCACATTTCCCTTCATGTTTTTTTTTTTCTCTCATCCCGCATCCCGCATCTCGCATCCTGCTCTCAATCTTTTTTTGCTTCTCTATCGACGAATTAAAGAGAAGCTTTACTCGTTATGATTAATCGTATTGATAACAAAGCCCGCGGGATCGAACCCGTTATCATGTCTTTATCGATAATCCTACTTGGGAACTCGAAACGGCTATGGCCTGGACTCCTTAGTGATGAAAACCTCCTCAGATATCTGTTACGTGATCAATATAATCACAGAGGGTCAAAGAGAGCTTTCATAATCCGTATTTGATCAAAAACGGGCTGTTAGAAATCTAATCAGGGAAGCAATAACGTCACGGAAAAGGTCAAGAGAAAAGCTACGGTTAGGTAAACTCAAAAGGCAGCGGTTTTTTTTTTATCTCCATCTAGAAAAAAAGGAAAAATTACACGTTTTGCGAATGACGGCTTAACAGTCATGAATAAAGGATGAGAGTACTTTGAATGAGTTTTGTTTTAAACGAGATCAACAAAAGTGTTTTATTCGATGGTGAGGGACTTGAAAGTTTTTTTATCTTTTGCATTGCACGATTTGCTTTGATTTTTATTTGTGTTAGGGTCGAACTGTAGCAATCAAACGCTTGAACAAGAAAAGCGTGCATTTGACCAGAGAAGTTCTTATTCAGCTCAAACAGGTAATTTTCTCAGAGGACCCTCCTGAAAACCACCTTATGGTGATTGGAGGCTTCCTCTTAAAATATTATGTATTATTATTATGTATTATTATTATTTTAATAAGCATTAATTTAAAATAAACATAAAATAAACATAAAAGAGCCCTCCCCTTCTCCCACTGACTGCAGGGACTCAAACATCAGACGAAGATGATGAATTACTGCATGATTCACGATCTGAGAACATTTTCCATTGAACAAAATCGCCAAATAAACAGTTCAGCGAGTGACAACCTTGTAGAAAATACTCTGACGCAAAGTGACGCGATCGAAAGTTACACACCTTAGGACGTCACTAGTTCCAGGCCCCGTGAAACTTCACTTGAATTTTTTAGTAACTTTTGAGAGATTTAAATGTTATACGCGCCGGACCAGAGCTTAAATTGGAAAATTATGAATCAGTGCAACATAAACTTCATTTTTTTAGAATAAAAAAAGGGACAAAAATTTCATTGCATAGCCACTTTAAGAACAAAGTCAGCAAATCACCGTTTTGTGGAATGAAGCCTTTTTCACCCGTCTGATCAGTGATCTACCTGCTAACAAATTTTTCGGTAAATAGTATTTGACCAATCAGTGTGCGAAATAGGTCAGGATTATTCTGTTAATTTACATGTCTCTTTATGCTAAAGGTGCGAGACATTAGCCACGAAAACCTGAATCCGTTCATCGGAGCATGCATCGAGTCGCCCAACATTTTGATGGTTTGGTCGTACTGCAAGAAGGGGAGCTTACAGGTATTTCAATTCTTA
The DNA here is from genome assembly GCF_042242905.1 of Orbicella faveolata. Taxonomy (NCBI): domain Eukaryota; kingdom Metazoa; phylum Cnidaria; class Anthozoa; order Scleractinia; family Merulinidae; genus Orbicella; species Orbicella faveolata. Next base: position 20,392,858 of record NW_028301539.1, read on the forward strand.
CCTAAACGGTAGCAAGTTGTTTTTTGGTCGATCAAAGATCCAAATGAAGTGAAAGCAAAAATATCAATGAAATTTAGACTCAAAGTAAAACATACAACCACCGCTAAGCGAGGGAAAACTGGCGTCGTAAGCCAAACCTGGATGGCACATTGCTTTCTCCGCGCTTAGTTCTGGTTGGCTCTTTACTTCTGTTGCTAAGAATAAGCCATTTTCGTATTCTCAGTATTGAAATGAAGGTTGGAGGTTCATGTGGGGAAATATCATTAGAAAGAGATTAATGTCAGTTGCATTTGAAAAGACTCCCGGCATTAGCCTCACTTGCAAGCTAGTTCCAGTCCAATACTGAGAATACGAATATGGTCAATTCTGATGGGTCCAACGCTTTCATTGTTTCTTTCGCGCTAAGGGAGGGAAAGATTGATGTTACCGTGTGGCACGAAATTTTTGCGGGAGTTTAATGTTGCGGATCGGCGAATTTTTTGTATCCCGCGGGAACTAAGTTTTGCGATTTTCAGAAAGTCCCGTTTCTTTGAAATACAACATTTTCGGTCTCTTCTACTACACCGCTACATGGCAATCAGTCACTCTTTTACAATTACGCCTGCTAGTACCTTCAGACGATCCTTTCCTGTAAACTGCAGCCTTACCTACACATAGTGTACCATGGGCAATTTCATCGTTTTATTTTGAGAGACGTTTTAAATAAATGGCATCAACAAGATTCTACATGTGAGGTGTGTAACAATTATTTCGCCAGTAGAGTAAATTTTTCTGGGAAAAAATTTTTACGGGAACTTTTTTGGGGTATCGTGAAAAACTGCAAAAATCGCAAACATTTTGTGCCACACGGTAGTTTCATTCCTAAGGGATTGAATATCAGCGTACATATGTTCTTAGCTGTTACAAAACTTAGGAGCAGTTTTTTTGATACAAGTACACTTGATCACTTTCGGCAATCTCTGTCATCTGTGTAATGTCTTACTATCTTTCGTCTTCTTTCTTCCCTTAGGACGTTTTGGCCAACGACGAGTACAAGATTGATTATGGTTTCAAATTGTCTATGGCGATTGATATAGCGGCGGTAACATGGCTTTTATTTGTCCTTAGACGGGCCTTACTATTATAAGAGAAGAAAACTTATTTTAATTCTGTTCGTCTCCCTTCAGAAGTGCCATGAAAGATGTATGGCTTTAGGCCATGATATTCTCTGCGTGCATCAAAATTTTCTTGTTGAGACGGTGCATTTCAACTGCGTTGAATTCAAATTCCAGTTCCAGAAACTCCCTTAAATTAAGACAACTGAATGCACAAATAGAAATGTAGTACACGTACATTCCAAAAGTGTATTGCACAGTATTCGACTAGTTCCAGCTGACCTGCGCGGCAATAGACAGCAATAGACGACAACTAATAAAGGATTTGATTAACTTCAAAATGTTTCTGACGTTTTCTAAAACTCTTTCGCTTTTGTACCTCTTTCAGCCAATCAAATAGCAAGCTAGTTTTTTTTTATTACCTTAAAAATCATATCCGTATAATAGTGCTATTTTCTGGGATGAAGCAAACAAGGCGATCTATTTCCAGGTTCAAGAACATTGTAGCCAATCAAACTTTACAGCGCACTTGTTTTGGTGGCTTCACTTGTCACACCCGGCAATAACCTGGAGATATTCTCTTATGTAAACCCGCCTCTTATTGTAACCGTCTTTCAGGGAATGAAATATCTCCATAACGCTGCTGTTAAATTCCATGGCAACCTGACCTCCACTCGATGTGTGATTGACAGTCACTGGGTCGTCAAGATCACTGACTGGGGTTTACACGAATTCAAGGCCGGACAGGAGAACACCAAGAAGCATCCGAACAAGATGTATGCTGGTACGTTTAGAGTCTGTTCACCAGGTCGTTATGTTTATTAATATTATAACATGTTTATTATTTTATCAACGTGAGGCGCGGCGCTCTGATGATTAACCCGCTCGACTCAGGATTGAGCGGTCTACGGGTTCGAGCCGGAGACATTGTGTAAGTGGGTTCATGGCGTTTCTTCGCGAGCGAAGATTTTTTAACAAGGCTTCCCTCCTCTAGTGCAGGCTCGTTGATGCCTGACGAGACGGCCTCTACGAGATAGGCTGGCACTAACTCGCACCAGCGAAACGAAAGTGAAATACTCCTAGTCACCTCATACAGAACAGAAACCGGAGATAAGCGCCAACCCGATCGCCGGGCGACTAGCAAGCTGCCTACTATTTATTCACGGTTGGTTCTCTAATGACGCATTCATTTCGATTCAATTTTTCAGATCTCTTATGGACTGCACCAGAGCACATCAATATCAGCAAGATCGAGCGAGAGGGATTTTCTCAAAAAGCGGATGTGTACAGCTATGGAATAGTACTGCAAGAAATGGCCACTCGGTCGGAACCCTTCAGTGGTAGCCTGTTGCAACCGAAAGGTTGGTCACCTGACTTAAGCACAAGTAATTTTTTATCGAATGCACTAGTGCTTTACCTAGGGAAAAAGATGGATTAAACTGAAGACAAAATACAAATTTAATTAATAAGAATAAAAGCCATAGCTCCTTTGTCACGCGAGTACGCCAAATGCCGAAATGAGTCAACGTAAATTTTCAATATGCATTCAACTTCCGCGCTTCTAATAAAGGACTGGCTGTGTGAGGACGCCTCCAAACAAGAAGTGAGGAATAGTGCAACGGCTTTGTAAGCGATTTAAACCTATCAGTGTAAGTCTTAACTTTCCTCTGCAAGATCAGATTAGGAAAGAACAAACACCCTTTTTTTTTCAGTTCTCATGTGTTGTATCTCTGGATTATATTTTGCATAGTGATCATTCATCGTGTTGTAGCGCACGAAGATCCGCCATTCCGTCCTAACATACCGTCCATGGAAATGAAACCAGAATACATAGAACTGATGGTGGATTGCTGGGATGACGACCCTGAGGAAAGACCGCATTTTTACCGCATTGTGGAGCGACTGAAGAAAATAAGTGGCAGGTACAGGGGAGCGTCGAGACGGGGATGGGAGTTCTTAACAAAGTTTTACACAGGGAATTCCTGTCCAGAAGTCAAAATCTACCCGTCTTTATGCCCTTTTTGACCGAAAGAGCGACACTTTCAAATCCCTCCAAGAAAAGATGATACTCTTCCACACTCCCACACTTGACAAACTGCATCTCTTCTCTATGTCTTTGGACCGACTAACCCCTCAAATCCTTGGAAAATTAGCCTTTAGAGAACGTCTGTTCGTGATATTTTGAAAGGTCTCTTTCTAAGTCTAAGTGACACTTTTTCTTTTTCTTTTCTATACTCCAACTCGTGAGATACCTCATTTCTTTATGTTTCCTAGCCGTTAAAGGGTACAAATTTTGGGCAGGGCCTTCCCAAACTTAAAGGGGTGCTAACTTTGGGTGGAGTCTCCCAAGGCTTAAAAGGGTGCTACCTTCTGGCGGATTCTCCCCGTATAGTTCGTTATTGGAAATATAGAGCTTATCAGTTTTTTCCGGCAACTGGAAAGAACGTATACGTGTGCGAAAGAAAAACTGCAAGCAAAGCGAGGGGAGAGTGACAAACCTTTGAAATGCCATGAAGTCTTTCCATAAGCTACATTCATATCAGCTCAGTTCTGATGTAGCTCTGATATTAATTTTAACCCGATTCATTTTCCTCAGAGGGTCAAACATCATAGAGAACATGGTTACCATGATGGAAAAACACGCCAATCATTTGGAACAGCTGGTAGAGGAACGAACCAGGCAGCTTAATGAAGAGAAAGAAAAGACCGAGAAAATTCTCTACCGGTTACTCCCCCCGTAAGTAGAATGTACAACTAAAGTAAGAGGCAGTTCCAGTTAAGCAGGTTTGAGTGACTGAAGTAAAATTAAACTCAGAGAATGATCATATCTGGCAAGTCGTAACAAATGGAAACAGAAACAGAAACAAGCCAAGCAGCCCTGTCCCTACGGTTCCGAAGAAAGATATTATCATCTTATTACCTTACTTAGGTGTACAAAGTGACCAAATCTCTAAGCGTCTGAAATCATGTGAATACAATTTCTGTTCATTTGTCAATCTTAACATAATTTTTCAAAGCACTCGCCGAATCAAATCTTTCTTTCAATACAAGTACCGTCTAAATCGTTCACAGAAATCTAAGGTCATTTATAAAGCTGCTTGCTGGGACTGCAGTGACTTTTACATAGGCAAAACAAAACGACGGCTTCATGATAGGAAAACGGAACATTTCAGGGCTCTCACTAAGAATGACCCCACATCAGTCATTGCCGACAATATAAAAGCCACAGGTCACAACATCAAGTGGGATCATTTTGATATTCTAGCTTCTGGTAAAACAGATTATCATTGTAAAACTAAAGAAACTTTGCTCATCCAAGAACTTAAGCCGGCTCTTAATGTAAACGTCAGCAGTGAGAAGCTGATACTTTATTAATAAGCTTAAGCTTTTATTGTTTTACTGTTAAGAAACAGATGTTCCTTAATCTCGTTTCCAGACCCCTTATTTACATTTTATATATAGTTTTCAAAAATTGTAACGGTCTTTATTCCACTTTTGAAAATGTATGTTGCGTAGCATACGAAACGTCAAGTTATTAAAATGCGTAAGTTTAATGTGTTTATCACCGCTATTTGTGTTTTATTCCACGTTAAACTACGATGGCCCAAGAACAAAAGCCTTTATGATATAAATGGATATACGTTTTGAACAGGCAGCAAGGATTTCAAAGTTGACTCCTGATTTCGCCGCCTTGACACCAGGTTATGTAAGCTATTTCAATGGATTACTCGTAAAACGTAATCATTGGCCAATCATAAATAACTAGTGCGTGTAGTCGGTGCGAAGCGCGGGAAAACGTGTGTGAGCGAGTGACGATTAGTTTTGGTTCTTCTTCTGATTGGTTAAGAAAATCGCGCGAGCTTTTTTAACCGATCACAAGACGTGGTAATGCAAAGCCAAAGCATAGCTAATCACTTTCAACACAGGCAAGTTAAAAGTTCTCTTTAGTAACGCTTTGTATATCTGTCTTTAGTTTGGTAGCGGACCAGTTAAAAACTCATAACTCCGTGCAGGCCGAGGGTTTTGAAGAGGTCACCATCTTCTTTAGTGACATTGTTGGATTCACAAAGCTGGCGTCAGTTAGTACTCCACTGGAGGTATGTTGTAATGCACTTTGCGCAAACTTGATAAATATTCTTCACTTAATATTGGTTGAAGTTAAAGTACCCTTAAGTTCCCATTGTATTTTCTTCACTCCTTGGGGCTGGTCTGTCCCTGAAGAAAATGTTGTACCTATTATAAGAATGTCATCTTTGGTACACTGGTCCGCGGGTTGTTCTAAAGCCGGTTAACGTTAACCCAGGATTAAATAACAACCTATGTATTAATTTTTCTTGTATAAAAATGTTTTTTTCACTTCTTATGCTTTGTGTAGTTTGAGATTATTCAATTCAAAAGGAAAAACAATTGAAACAGATAACTTCAGAGAAAAGTTACGAAGCTGAAATCAAAGTTCTCGTTAATCCTGGGTTAGCTTAATCGGGCATTAAACAACTTGGCGCTGAGCTTTAAATCAATAATTTAAGTTGAAAATTAAGTCTCTTTCACATTTTCATTCTAAGACGAAAACGCTGCCATTAAAAAATGAAATATTTCATGTCTTGCACATTTTCCTTTTGTTACAGATTGTGGACTTTTTAAACGATTTATACGTATCATTTGATGAAATTATCAGTCGTTTTGATGTTTACAAGGTAAGTTTGCTGAGTAAGTGTAAGGCGTGAAAGGTAAAGTGCAATGGTTATATTCTTGGGCTCTATGACTTTCGTTTCCAATCTTTCCACTTACAGTGTAATCACACAGCAAACGTAAGCTTTCAACTATCACCAACTGCTTATCTGTTCCAACGCTTGCAGCTTATCTTGTCTTAGTTGACCTCTAACGTATGTTAAGAAAATCGGCTCCCTATTTTTGGCAGGTCGAGACTGTCGGTGATGCATACGTGGTTGTCAGCGGTTGTCCCAAGTTGAACGGGATCAAACACACGAGTGAGATCGCGAGCATGGCTCTGGAACTCCTCAGTCACATGGTTGTATTTCGCGTGCGTCATCTTCCCGACCATCAGCTGCAGCTGCGCATTGGCATCAACACGGGTAAGGGTTGCGGTAGTCTTGATCAGCGGTTTAGCAGGCCTTGACTTACTAGCTACTTTCTGAGTGTAGCTGTTTTCGTGGTTGGACCAGCGGGAAGGGGAGGGTGGGAGCCTTGTGGGAACAATAAAGAGACTACGTAAAAACTTATTTCAGTTACCTCGTTTTTATAGGTCCAGTGGTAGCAGCGGTTGTTGGAGTGACCATGCCTCGCTTCTGTCTTTATGGTCATGCTGTCAACATCGCTTCCAAAATGGAGAGCACCTCCTTGCGTAAGTATTCACCGTGTAACTGATCCTAAGAACGCACTCATACATGTATAGAACACGCTTAGTTCTTTTACTTTTAATAATACATTTAGAAAAATTACTCGATTCTTAATGGCTAAAAAGGAGAGCAGTTTTCATGTGACACCAGTGCAAATTTGAAACATCCACCATTTTGGAACGCTTTAGAAGTAGGATAAGGGTATTCCACGTGGCTCTCAATAGGCCATATTCACGATAGCTACCATGATGGTTTCCATTTTGTTGTACAAAGTACCCACGCGATCTTGCAGGGGACAAACATGGGGAAGCTGCTAGTGCACGTTGATGCCGTGAATTTGGTTTATTTATTGAAATATTGTTGCAGCTTTGCGTATCCACGTGAGCAACGAAACACATTTACGGTTGATCGAAGTTGGAGGGTTTTACATGGAGGAAAGAGGACAAGTTCAAATTAAGGTACGAAACAACTGGTAATGACTTTCAGACTTCTTGCGTGCCTATGCAGGTCTAGCAGGTCTATATTTTTAGTCCAGGGCCCCTCTGGATATCAGCCTCGTCGCTGAATGGGCCACCCTTTACCTTTACCTTTACCTTCACCTTCACCTTCACCTTCACCTTCACCTTCACCTTCACCTTCACCTTCACCTTCACCTTCACCTTTACCTTATCAGCAGAGCGAAATCATCTTTTAAAGAATGCATGCGTTCCCTCTACCTATATTCTCATTATCCATCTCTTGATATTGATTTCATAAAGAGAAAATAGATGCTGGTCAGGCTTGGTATTTAAAAGGACTATACAATTAACATATTGTACCGTTTCCACACGCTAAAGTTGTACGTACTATGATAAATTATGACAACCATCATATCTTACAACTTACTGCTGGTTTTCTCTTCCTTCTTAAAAACGAAACAAACGTACAGTACAATTGTAAACGTTAATTTTTCTGCCTGCTAACAAGAATTTAAACTTGTAGTTTTCTGTACATTGGTCAAACAAAGGAACACCAACAAAAAAAAAGTTGTTAAACAATGTCAAAATTTCATTAGAATGTTAACTTTTATTATCTATTTCCATTCTCTTGTGCTAGCGGTTTACTGCATTTCAGTTGACATAATTTCGCTGCGTTTTTTTCTTTTGACAGAGGCAGGGCCTGGTGACTACCTACTGGTTGGTTGGTAAAGAAGGCTTTGACAAAGCCTTACCCGACCCCCCACTGGACGTCTCCGAACCTCTGTTTGAGACGCTGGATGTCTACTACGCTAGTTGAAATTGACACCAGACTGTCCAATAAATAATGAAACTGTTGAAATATCAGTAAACCTGTTTGAGAGGAAACACTAAAAACTGGTTTAATCTCCTGGCTAGACCGCAAAACAGTTCTGATTTTAGAGCGCATTTGTTGACAAAACATGGCACCCGAAAAGAGTCTGGGATGGGTGGGGGATTATGAGTGGGCCTAGGGACTGCACGCGGTGCAGAAGACTGTTTTGTAGTCTTGTCAGGAGATGAGCTGGAAAGAGGGTTTGGAAACAAAAAGTGTCGTAGCTATGAAATATAGAAAACATGGCTACAATGTTTCGTATGGCTTTTCTGTGATCTTAATTTGACTGATCTCCAATGACTTTTATGCATATGTAACTTTATGTAAATTTTAAGTTCGGGTGTCATTTCAGTGAAGTTACTTGCACTTACAGTTAGGTAACTGATTAATCAAGCTTTAATTCATGAAGATGAACGTCTGACGTCATTCACATAAAGAGCCAATGAGCTCAGAGAATGAGTAGTATTGAGCAAAGTTAGAACATGCTCAATATTCTATCATCGTTTCCAGGCCCTTTCTGGTTCTACAATCAAACTTTTCGTTGGGCCCTCATATCAAATTTCTTGACATCTATAACGTAAGAGCCAACACGTCAAAGTTTATAAAGTAATGGCTAATCAATTTCTAATGTGAGTATCTTCCGTGCATGTAAAAACATTTCCCGAGCAAATAAAGCTTGTTGTTATCGATACTGTTATTGTCAAGAACAAGAAGCAGAGAATACATGCAGTTAGTCCATATTTTCACAATAATTGCGGAAATTCTCGCGCGCTCATCGGCTAATTTTCATGATTAAAAACTGACTCATTAAATAATGCAATTCGAGAGTTCCTATTAGCTTAACCATCATGGGTTATGAGCCATTATATAATAATCAAATGAATGGGCGCGCTCTGATTGGTCAATCAGCCATGGTTTATTGCTGGTTTTCAGTGTCACGCCATTCAAAATAGATCAGAATAAAAATCAAAACTGTTCAATAGATAAAGTCCAGAATCTGGGAAATGAAAGAAGGTAAATATGCAAAGACTCTCGCCAAAATTCTGGTCACAGCAATTTTTCTTATGCAAGATATGCGGAGAAATTTTTTACCCAAATTTATAGCGATTTGTATTGAGACGCCATGCTGGTGCCCATCCGTATGGGCACCAACATGGCGCCGCAAAACCAACAGAAACATCTGTCACTGAGTTTTGCTGCAAAAGTGTGGATTTATTCCTCCAGAAACTCTAAAACATTAAAATAATACTTTTTCTAAGACATAAACTGTTCAGATAGCCAAATTCCCCGAAATAAGTCACTTTTTAACCATCATGACTCCGTCATGTAAATGCCGCGTCACGCAAAAGTTTCGAAATTCAAGCGTAGTCTATCACAAAACCAAGAACCCATTCGGAGCGAAAATTGGTATAAATATTAGTTTTCAGCTGCTCTTATACATCATTAAAGTAAAATTTCAGGAAGATCAATAGTTTTGTAGTTTGAATTTTAGTGACGTCATGTGAAAACCAGCTATTGTGCCAGTAAACACATCGAAATTTCGCGGGTCTTCTGAATTATTATATAAAAGCAATAGACCACAAGTTTTTATGGTTTATAGGCTGATAAACCACGCGGGATGTTGGAAGAACACTCGAAGAATTCGTAAATCGCGAGCCGCACCTTCCTCCCCACCCTTACAAATTTATGGCTGAAAGATTAAGTTATACTATGGCAATTTGTTTCGGCTTTCTTCCAACCTACAGTTTATTTAGTTTACAGTACAGTTTAGTTCAGAAATGATTTCGGTTAATTTCTCTTGGACGCTTAAGTAACGTTCTGTGTAGCCTTTCCAAGCTCAACTTACTTTGCCGCAGACCCAAACTGCAATGTGCTGACGGTCTCGCTAGAGGACTGACGTAGATGAACAAACGTACACACCTTACCGTCTCCCCCTGGAGAACTTTATAGACTTCCGGTAAGGCTCAAGCAATTACGCCGGATAAATTTGAAAACAAGCAGCTTTATTTGTACTCGTTTAGGCCTACCGTTCACATAAGCCGTCATAAAATAACGAGGCTTTTCGTAAACGCCCTTCAAACCGGAGGAATTTGAAAACGCCGGCTGTGCGTTTTCCTTAGGACGAAAAACATTTTGAGAACGGAGCTGTTCGTAAACGATGGCGTCACGATATTCATGTGATTTCCCTGCCCAAGTTTTCCTCAAACACAAATCCCAAATGACCATGATCAGTGATTGTTGCGTTTTCGAATTTCACCAGCGTAGTGTGGACGAAAAACTTTGATGCGTTTTCGGAGTGAAAACGCCGTTTGAAAACGCACAGGAGCCATAATTGGGGACCCCGATTATGACTCCTGAAAAGCAACAATAACTGGTCATTTTAGATTTGTGTTTGAGGGAAACTCGGACAAGGTTAAATCACGTGATTATCGTGACTTCGTCATTGTCGAACAGCTCCGTTTTCAAAATGTGTTCCGTCCACACCAAAACGCACAGCCGGCGTTTTTCACATTTCTCCGGTTTGAAGAGCGTTTTCGAAAAGCTCGATCCGTTTTCGTTGCCCTAACCGCAGAAATAAAGCTGCGTTTTTTAATTTCTCCGGCGTAGGGTGGACGGTTTCCAATTGTACTTGTGCTACGAAATTTACAAGATCTGTAACCCACGCGCAAAGCGGTTGTTCTCTTCATTAAACCTTTTGTTTTCGAAGGTTTCGTTGCCTTTGCCGTCTTAGTTTAATTTGAGTTCGCTCATTTTTCTCCCAACACGTTTCCGAACAGATTTTGAGAAAGGCTCAATTCTAATAACCCTTAACTAGCACTAGCACTGTTCTCTTTTCAAGCCACAACAATATAAAAGAGTTAAACCTGTTAAAATGGTAAGGAAAGGGACCGAGTGAGTTAGGCGCCTTTGACTCACGCTGGCATGCCGCTTCACGGGAGCGTGACTTTTTTTGCGTGACAGAACAATGATAATTATGAACGCAAGATTAAACGGTCATTTTGGATTTGTGTTTGAGGAAAATCACATTATTATCGTGATGCCATCGTTTTCGAAAAGAAGGTCTATTCTGGACACCAGAAGGGAAAAGACAACGGGGAAGGCCTAGAACAACCTGGAGGAGGTCAACGGAAAAAGACCATGCACTTGACCTGGAGTGAAATCCGGAAGGCGGCACAAGATCGTCCGCGCTGGAGAGAGACTGTGAAGGCCTTGTCAGTCCGATGGCGCGATGAGGACTGATGATGATCGTTTTCGAAAAGCTCCGTTTTTAAAATGTTTTCCGTCCTCACTATAACGCAGAGCCGTCGTTTTCAAATTCCTCCGGTTTGAATAGCGTTTTCGAAAACGCTCCGTTTTCGTGACGGATTAGTGTGGACGGTATGCCTAACCGGCGAAATAAAGCTCCGTTTTCAAAATTCCTCCGGCGTAGTGTGGTCAGGGTCTCATTTACTGATCAATTTAGCTATACGACTGTAAAATTAATTGCACAATCGTGTACGTGATTGTAATGTAAATTAACTGTAATGTTGGGAAACAACAGTCTGTGCTACAAAGGTTTTATAATGGTTGCTTTGTTACGTAAGAGATGCTCGTTGTTGAATTCATTTGCTAATTTACGCATTCTTTACAAGATAGAAAACAGGGAGGCCTCGAGAAAACCTGATCATGATACTTGGGTCAAGATTCTCGAGACTTATGATTTAACTAGTGTCCCCAGGCTCCAACGAAACGGAGAAAACGCGAGGAGCTCTGGGAAGACTTACTCTCAGCACGTTGCCGTGATCACAGGGCACGCGTGCATCCAGCCGTACGATCGCACGTGCGATCGTTTGGTTTGCGTGACGTGCGCCTGAACTTTATGAATTTTTCAAATTTTTTTCGGTTTAGAACAGGTTCCAAAACATTGGTCCAAGAATTAATACAAGCGTTGCGGCATCGCTTCAAGTGTTAATACTTTAGGGCAAAAAGAGAAGAACTTCCGCAGCGAGCGTAACATTTGTGAAAATGAGAAAACAAAGCATATTAGGGAACTTTGTCTGCCATGTCGTCTGTGATATAATTCAATTCAGGTGCAATTAGAACACATCCACACGTGACGATAATCTGCCCTTGGTGTTTCCAAATTTGACTTGTATGTTGTAAATTCAATTATCCATCTGCTTATCGCAAGAAAAATCATTCAACGCAAATACTTAATTGAAAATGTTTGTAGAAAGTTTTAGGCAACGGATGAATCAAAATATTCTGCCTATTTTAGATATTTTTTTCGTATTATTACATAACATAAATGCTACGCGTGAAATTTCGCGTGATGAAAACCTCCCAAAAATTTTTCAGTTTATGGTAACACTGGTCACAAAAAATATATATAAAGAGAGTTGTTAAGTAGAAGTAGGAAAACAGTTGTTGAGATCGAGTTTAATTTGATAGCGGATTTTTCATACAGCAAAATCCCGATTCTTACTACTAGTATTTTACAGGCGCAACACAGCAACACCATTATTATTTATTCACAACTGTTCAGCAATGAACTTTTCTTCGCCTTAAAAAGACTAAATAGATATAAGACAGAATTTAAATGAAGAAATTGATTCTAAAGGTGCGTGGGTGAAAAACGTTTCCAGAGAGAAATCATGTGCTCTCAAGGCACACCGGGTATCAACAATCACAAAGTTATTTATAACGTGCCTTCTCGTTCTTGCCAAAGAAAAATAAATACTTACTTTGCATTATGGTGATATTAAATTTCAGTGAAAGTTTTCCTTTCAGAAACATTTGGACAATTCAAAACGTTTGCACGTTTTCCGCGAAGCGGTGCCCTGATGTTCAAATATGGCGAGGTTATGTAATCAACGGAAAGCAGCGAAAACTTCGCATACTTTCGCGATTATTACAGAAACACCAACACATCAATCTGACTCAGCCGCTCTTCGACTTAACAGTAAGAATAAATAGTTTGTAGTCACAGAATCCTCCACGATCTGCCGACTGTTCTGCTTTGAGTAAGGCACTAGTTTGTTCGTATCTACCTCGCGTAATCGTCTCTCCATTTCGATAACTTGCAATACAGTTGGTGTACGGGGTATGACTCTCCCTGCGAGTGTAAAGTCTTTCTCTTTCGCATGAAGAGCTTGAAAATCAACCTGGTGCACATCTGTATAACTTGCCCCTTGTACCTTCCCAAAGGGAGTGATCAGTTCCACGTCTCGTAGAACGGTCATGAATTCATCGATGTCCATGTATTTATCTTTGTCCAGAACTTCATTCGTTGTACGACTCACTCCTTTCGTCGAGATGTTATCTCCAAGCTTACACTCGTTTGAGTGGTCTTCCATCGGTGCTAGGCTAATCTTGACTGATCTCCTCTACGCTCTGTAACAGTCTGTTGTAATCTGAACGGCAGGCACACGAAGATTTTTATTGAGGCAACCCATGTCAGGTCACGTTTTCAAGCGCTAGCGTTAAAATTATATAAGTAGACACGCGACAGGTTACGTCACGCTATTCTCAGCGGGGATATGCGAACGTAACTTTGCCGTACGCCGCACCGCTCATTTTCATTTGACGTTTCCGAGGTCTTAGTTTAGTTCGGGCAAGAACATCAAAGAACTTGACGTTTTACTGAGTTATATTTCGACAGGAGTCTTCGTTGTGCCAGAGAACGTTTCCCAGCTTTTGCGTTTCGTGACATTAAAATGGCGTTCCGACAAGGCTGTCACGGACGTCAAAAGATGACTTATCTCTAAGTTTTGACCAACTGAAGAGTCCTTATACATTAGACGAAGTATTCATTTCAAAGGGTCAGGGCTCTTGAATAACAGCTTGTCGTTGCAATAACAAATCTCAAAGACATTCAGATGTTCTGTTACTCACGTTACAGTACATGGCACCCACAGAAGAGGCGTGTCAGTGTTTATATGTTCCAAATATAACGAAATGTATGCGAATATTGAAGAGTCTTAATATCGTAAACTTATATCGAGTAACGTCTATGTTAAACTCAAAATAAACGTAAACCTACCTCAGTTGTTGTGTATTGTCGTTTATGGGTGATACAACGTGTAATAACAGTCAACACCAAACCCACCAAATCGCTCAAATTCGCCATTTTGAGCCCCAGAAACAATAATACACAACAACTGGTTATGTTTAAAGTCTGGAAATGGAACCGTGATCGATTTTAAGTGTAATGGGTCATTTAACCACCATTTTTGCACCAAAAACTGCTCACATTTTTTTAATTACATGTAGCTATGTCAGAATGGGATTGATGTCCAAAACAGACAGTTGTGCAGATAGATCTATCCTAGTTATCAAGAATATCTATTGAAGCTTAAATTGATGACGTCACAAGTGGTACAAAGTGCATGACCCCTCAGTGTACAAAAATGTACAATTGCCAGTTAAAGAGTTAATTATCGGAAAGAAGACATTACATTGAGGTACCTGTTCAGAGAGTTTGCCCTTATTTCTGCCATAATTTTCACAACCGTTTTCAAATATTTTAAGTTTTATTTCAAAAACAGGGGGGTGGCTAGCCACCCAATCCACCCCTCTGAATCTGCCCCTGGGAAGATGGGAAAGGGAGAACGGGGGTAGATGTGGGTGTGGAGGGGTAGGGGGATAGAAATTTTTCAAGTTTTTGCCTTCCCTATACCCTGAAGTGCAGGTTACCAGTATATGATTGAGCTCTCACCCCTTCCCCACAATAGATCTGCCAAGTGGTCAGCATTCAAAGTGTGGTAATATGTTATTGATCTAAAGATCATGTGTGCATTTTTCCACAACAAATGTACATGTCAGCCCAGAGCAGAGGTTCCATTGTTACATTGTCAAGCTTTTGAGGAAATAAAAATTATAATTTGTAAATTTACTGCGATGATCATTCTTCACCTTCATCTACAAACGCAGTTCATATATGAATTATTTCATATATACTTCACATCAGAACAGAAACTATCAGGCTCAGTGGAGTGTTAGAAGAGTTTTCATGCATAATGTTGGAAATGTAGTGAAATACTGTCTTGATTGTTTGAAACATCTTTTCAATCAAAACTAAAACTAAGGAAAAAACAGAGAAATAAAATTGTATGAATCCATGCCAGTTAAGATCAGATATCCAAACATCATCATAGTTACGATTTCCCTTTGTTCTTTGATGAGTTATTGATTAGTTTAGGTTAGGTTAGGTGCTTCATTACGATATCCAAACACCGAGTCTGCAGAAGAGAGTTGAAAATACAACAATAATTTTAAAATCAATTTTAAAAAATCAATTTACTACTCAATCATTTATTAGTATCTAGCAGTTTTACATTTTTACTACTTAGACATTGTAAATCAGTCATATTTATAGGTTGTACATAGTGATTTTAATTAATTTCCATTTTTTGTTTATTTAGAGGGCCATTAGTTTATCGGTTTGTTACTGTCAAATGTTACCCTCTCCAATAAAGTCTACTACTACTACATGCAGCAGAGTATTTTTGACAAAATTTGAGGTGTTTGGATGGCCGAGGAGACACTGTCTTGAGTGTTTGATAGACAATGTATCTTCTTAATTGAAACAAAAACTAAGGAGTAAACGGAAAACTAAAATCATAAAAACCTATGCTAATTAAGACCAGGTACCCAAACCTCCTTCACAGTAGTGATTTTCATTTAACTTGATGAATTATCAATGAGTTTGAAAAGTAAGAAAAGAGATTTCTTTCACTTCACCAGTTCTTCAATAATATGGAGTAACTAGGACTATTGCAGCTACACCCCATATGGGTGGGAAGGAAGTCCATTTGCTATATACATGTAAATTTTGTTGTTGTTGACCAGTGTTGTTGCTGTTTATTTATTTTTTTTTTTTCACTTTTCCTCTTCATCGCTGCTCCAGGAGTCTTGATAAGGATTGACAACTTGATCTGCAGCTCTAGCAACAGCCTCAGCTGATTGACCTTCCTTTTTATCTCCAGTGCGGTTCATTTCAGGAAGCCATATCAAGAGATTTGTATCATTTGCTCCACTAAAGAGAGCTTGAAAATGTTTATGAAATGTGCAACAGTTTACATTGTTGTAATGACCAGTGAGAGTGGCTATATGCTTTCCTGTCTCAATTTCAAACACCTCTATACTGCTACCAGATGGAACAAAAGCCACTTCCCTTGTAGTTCCACTGGATAGGCAAAGTTTAACAGCTTTCCGACTGGGATTGTGGACACGCCCAAAATTTACCAGGGTGTTCTTGCCAGTGAACGTGTCCCACAATCTTAAACGATCATCTGTCCCATAAGTCAGTAAATACAATCCATCAGGTGAAAAGGAAATACCATTCACGTGACCGTTGTGAGCTGTGTTTATAGTTGATGATCTAGAGCCGCCTTTACCATTGTGCTGATCCAGCGAGAGGATGCTTCCCACTGCTTTACGCACATCCCACAAAAGTACTTTATTGTCACGGCTACCGCTAGCTAAAAGGTAGTCATTCCTTGGTGACCAGGCCAGTGAAATGACTGCCCTCGAATGCCCTTTTAAAATATGAATCGCAGAACCTGATTTCAAATCACAAAGGTACACTCTGGAGTCCTCACATGCCGTCGCCACCAGACAATGTTTCTTGGCATTCTTTGGCATTTGATGATGGTAAACCATTCCTTCGAGCCGAAAGTTCTCAACAACTTCGAGTGCATTTGTATCCCATACTTTGAGTGTCGAATCGACTGAACTGGATAAAAACATGCCAGTGTCATTTGGGTACCACTGTACAGTTTCCACACTGAGTTTGTGACTGTCTTTCAAAGTTCTTTCCACCGTAGCGACTGACGTGCATTTGAATGTGTCTTGGTAAAAACATTCCTCTATATCGTGAATGGCTATTTTTCCATTTGAACCCGAAGACAACAGATATTTACCTTCGCCTGTGTCGATGTCAACACAGTTTATCCCCGATTTATGTACCTGTTCCATTTCGCCATTGCGACTCAGTTTCACGGATCGCACTCGTTTCGTTCGCTCAGCTTGGGGAAGAAGAAACGCAGGAAGTGTGCCTTGCTCTCTCATGTAAAAGGAACGAAACATTTTACGCTGAAAATATATCACACATGGTTTAGCTGCCACAAGCAAAACGAAAATTGCCGATGAAGCAAAATCAACCAGGTTTCGCATGTCACGTGGCTGATTGGGAGACTGGGATCAAAAACAAACCAACATGGTGGTCGATAATTGAGAATTTTGGCTCCAGAAACATAGTTAGGCTTATTTGTTTTTTTTAAAGGAAGGGGATGCCTCTTTGTTGTAAGATCTGTGGCAATAAAGCCATTTTAAAGCGACCAAAAACGGTAAGTTGCGTTTGGTACGACACTAATTCAAAAAAGTCGCTTTTGAATTGAAAGATTGACTTACAAAATTATTGCATCACAAACTAACTAGGTGAATTTTGGGGGCATTTGACCGATAAGATAGTTTTTTTAACAACTGATTTTGCTCAAGGCTTTTTTAAACGTTGTTAGATGCCATAATCTTAAACCTTATTTTAGTGATACGTTTTTTGCTGCCTACTGAGCACTGTTCAGGAAAGATTGTTCAATGTGACACTCTGGGAATCGATTTTCTAATTGAATCATTTTGGATCATGTGTACTTAACGCATCTGTAGGTTGAGTATCAGTCGATACTATTGGCAAAGTATCAGTCCACATTAAAACTGACACTTGATCGACATCTGGACTGATACTCGGCTATGTTGATTGACAATCAGTCGAGGGTCCCTTGCAATGTTCTTCAGCTTGGTGGACCATTGGTTGCCATTATTGGTCGACATATTATAATACAGTCAGTATGTCAGTTGATACTCGGTTGACACTTCAACTGTTACTGTTATGATCAGATGTCAGGAGTATACCAGTCAACTATCAGTGGTATATCGTGTCTTATTAATCATTATTTCTCCTGTAATGGTTTGAAATGTCAGCCATCTCCTCCCCCTAACTCACAGAGCTTGAGGGTGCAAAATAACAGTCTCTCTAGCCTCAGTGCCCGTATGGGGAAAGCCAGAGTGGCATAAGAGTATCAGCCAAGCGTCATAGAGTATCGACCAAGTGTCAGTGGCTTATTGACCAGTATCAGCCAACTTGTGTCAGTTGAGAGGTGACCGATGTTGGTCAATATATCAGCAGATACTCTATCAACATGTTGACAGACACTCCAACAGATACTCAGTCCGCAGCTGCCTTAAGACACATTATCCTCATTTTTGAGAGACCATTGCTACTTCTAGATATATTTTTAATGTGTTCGTTATGTATGCATTAGTAATTTTGTTGTTTTTGAAACACTTTACGATAGGGTGATGCTTTGTGTAAGGAGTGCTTTTATGTTGTATTTGAGACTGAGGTCCACCACACAATAATCTCAAATAAACTCTTTACAAAAGGACAAGTTGTAGCTATTGGTGCATCTGGTGGAAAAGGTAATGCGTCAACCTGCTACTGATATTATGCTCCTTCTTGTAAAAGGCTCCTTGTAAGAGGTCCTATTAGGGTAAAATTCTGACCTACATGGACATGTATGACACAGTGTTGATGTGGTCAAGGCTGATAAAATGATTATGAACAGCATAACTTGTGTTAAAATGCTGATGGCAATGTGGGGATGTTCTGAAAAGGTTTGAATTTCATTATCATACAGCATGTAGGGGGGTGAGGGAGGGGGGCATGCATAACCTACCTACATAAACATGTAACTAATCTCCCAAATGAGGATACCCTTCTTGAGGATGCCTTTCATAATACATGTGTGTATAAATGGAGATTACTTGCAGGAATGCGGCTGAAAATACATGTACTACGCTGGCTTTTTAACAAGCTTTTAAGCTTGATGCCTGAAAGCTACTTTCCACTGACATTTTAGCCTGTGATAAGTTCATTGAAAGGTGCATGTTATTGTCCAACCCCTCCTCTGAATAATCCATTCCTTAACTCCAGCAGCTGTCATTTACTAAGCTCATGAAGAAGTTATCACAATACTGTAACTGTTGTTTTTGTTTCAGATTCCACGGTGTTGGCTTATGTACTTAAAAAACTCAATGAAGAGTATGACTATGGGTTAAAATTGATTCTATTGTCTGTGGATGAGGGAATAACTGGTTACAGGGATGATTCATTGGAGGTACATGTAAAGAGCAAAACATATAATTTTATACATATATCAATGACACGATAATCATGGTGACTTTGGCAACATTTGAGCTCTAAACAGTTGTTAAATTATGATGAAGCACTGCTACTCATACGAAAATAACTGGCACTTAACCAACATGAAGTAAATGAATTCTTGATGGAGGATTAAAGATATTGAAATGCGTAGAGCCCTAACAGAATTTGAATGCTGGATATCAACTTATTTTGAAGCCACACACTGGGAGCATTTGCACTACAAGTACCTTATTCTCACTAAATTTTGCAATTTTTGTGATTTTGAAAAAATCGTGAAATTTAATACTCACAAAATATAGGACATGTGAGGATTAAATGGCAAAATTTAATACCTATATACAGTAATATCAATTAACTAAATGAAATTCAAGCTGTTATTTCATCACTGTTATTCCAACATGTCTCAGCTTCATGTTTAGGAGTTTGTTGTTTGGTTTGTTTGTTTTGGTCTCACTGTCAGATCCTCTGCTGCTAAGTTCTTCAAAATCTCAATTGTACTGTCATCAAACTTTGTCACACTTTGTTATGTTTGCTATTGTTTACAATAACGATCATATTAATTATGTTGTTACAGTTCTGAGGTCAACGCTACATATTAAAGAATTGAAAAAAGTCCCGAAATTTAGTACACTCCAATTGTAATTTCCTCTGAAGATCATGAAATTTAATACCTGCAAAATATGGCGCTTGACTTTTCGCAAAATTAAATACTCACGAAATTTAGTGAAATAAGGTAGCATGTGAAATAATGCAATATTACTGTGGAATCTGGGTTAAGCTATAGAATTCCAACCCAACCACCATGTTAGCCAATGCGTCAGCTGACACAAGACCAATACATCACCAACACCCTACCAATGTGGAAGTCATACATGTATTTTACTTCATATGCATCGAAAGGCAGTGAAATGACAGAATGCATTTGTTTCACAACAGACAGTGAAGAGAAATGAAATGCAGTATGAGTTACCACTCAAGATTGTTTCGTATGAGGTAAATATGATTATTTCTTCATGGTGACAAGCTAGATAAATACTAGTAAGTCTGACTAATATTACTGTACACATGAAGTGATACACTTGCCATTCACTCCACACCTTCGTACTTTTGAGATTTAGATAATTGATAGAGATTTAATAATTTGAAATTTCAAGAAAGAAACAGTTACCCTGTATTGGTCATTTTAAAACCAAGACCCATTAATCAAAGCCATTTAAATGTCAACAACTAAACATAAAAAGATGTCAGATGTTAATAATGCGATGATTATGTGTTCAGGAACTCTATGGCTGGACCATGGATGCTATTGTCAAGCAGATAGGACTGAAAAGTAATTGTAAGTGCAGAATTCAATTTCCTTTTATTATTTCAAAGATTGATCTCAAATGACTGTTTAAACTCAATGACTAATTTAAACATTGATGTCTATACAATGTATTAATTACAATGGAGATATTTTGTACACACTACAGCATCTTGAAATCTCCCCTGGATACATGTAACTTGAACAACCATGTGCAGATTCTTCTTTCTGAAGCCCTGATCACAGGTTGTCCTTCCCCCACAGTATAGTTTTTGCATTTCTCTTGTGTTCCGAAAATTCTCATGCGCCCAGAGCTAGGGCTGCATCAGCGAAACATATACTACCTGTCCATAATATTTGCTAACCCTGAAGTTGACCCTGAAAAACGTTCAGTGTTTTTTACTTTTTAACTTTTTCAGCCTTCTAAATAGAAACTATACTACGGGTTGATTCATTTAAGAGGTCATTTAAAAATCAAGAACAAGTCGTGAGAATGATTGGACAATATTTTAACCCTTCTGAAGTACAGTGGAACACCTTTATCTAACAGCTCTTATAATCTCGGGTCAAAAGTTGTTACTTACCACTGACTGTTTCTTATCAAATGTATAACCTAATATAAATTAACTTATAGCGGAGCTCCGGCGGCCTGAAGGGCCGCCAAGCGGAGCCCCATACTCATATGGGAAAGAAAAGGAAACCCATGAGTTGATTTTCTCATGGTTACCATGGCTAGCGGTATTGCTCGTGGGCGCATACGCACGACGACGACGACAGCGACGGCGGAGTTGCCCAACATGGCGGCCATACTCCAAATAATAGGTTGACAGAGACATGCAGCCTTGGTTTACCGTGCGCTTCCTTGACATTGGACATCCATGTTATGATCAATTGACACCTGTCAATACAAGGTATCCGCTGACCAGTATCACGTGACGATATCGCGGGCTCAGGTTTACAGCTCCTCGAGGTCACGTGTTTTCTTGAAGTTGACTGCTGACCAAGCGCTGGTTATCGATTGGATCGCGGGCTCATATTGGGTTAGCTTGTTGGAAACAGGGCAGGATTGCTCGGAAGCCAATTTATGCTAACCCAGGATTAAAAGTTAATCGAATTATAACTTTTTCTTCTATACAAATGTGTTTTGCTGTTTTGTTTTGCGTATATGGTGATTATTAAAACTCAAAACAGAAGGCCAAACAATACACAGAAACCTCACCGCAAAGTTACAAAACTCAAATCAAAATTCTACCTTTTTCTGGGTTAGCTTAATCGGGCTTTGAACAACCCGGCCCAGGAGCTACGCTTTTAGGCTGGCCTAAATCCATATATTACTTCTTAACGTTGTTGAGAACTGCTGTTTTCCTGAACAACCTTTTAATTGTTTCCTGTGTGTTTTACAGGTTTCCAGATCTGTTAACAAGCTGTTAATTCTGCATTGTCATTGATGTCTTTTTTACATGCAGGTACATTTTGTGGAGTATTTAGACGGCAAGCTTTGGATAGAGGAGCAGTGGCTTTAAAGGTTGATAAAATAGTAACAGGTTGGAACAGGATTCACGCCTAGTAATTGTAATTTAAATTAGTGACTATGATTTGTCACAGCATAACATTAGGTGGAATATTGAATAATAGAGCGGTTTTCAGTTGAGTGTCGAAAGTAATTAGACAATTACTTTGGTTTTGGTTTTGGTTTTACTACAGTTCGAGATTAGCTGAGAAGTCTAATTGGTAAGTAATGGGTTTTGGTTTTGGTTTTACGACACTCAATTGAAAACCGCTCTAAAGAATTCTACATGGTAACTATTGTCATAACAAACATTTGATGTTTTCTGTGATCAAAAAATTTAATCTAGTCGCTGAACATCTGGTAACAGCACAGTACTTAAACCTAATTGTGAGCGAGTTTGTTCAGTCCTTGGTTTGTACTTTGGTGAGACATACCGACTTGATATTGCAGAATATCAGAACTGTGAGAAGGCAAGCGTTCTGACTAAGCCTAATAACATTGCGAATTTACATTTCCAGGTCACAATGCAGACGACATAGCAGAAACAGTATTAATGAATGGTAAGCCTACACATAAAGTATTTGAGATCGATATTAGAATTGATGCCTTCTTGTTAAGTGAAACCATCTGTGAAATCATATCAAGCACAGTCCACACTACGTCGGAGAAATTTGAAAAAGGCGTTTTCACTCCAAAAACGCATCAGATGTTTTTCGTCCACACTACGCCGGAGAAATTTGAAAACGGTGTTCTCAGTCTTCTCACTTAGAAATGCATCAACTTTTTTCCGTCTACACTACACCAGAAAAATTTGAATACGCAACAATCAGTTCTGGTAATAAAGTTTGAGTGCACCCTTTGGGAGGTTGATCACATGGTTATCAAGAAGTCATATTTTTTTGAAAATTCCTTTTTCAAAATGCTTTCCGTCCACACTAAAACACAAAGCCGGCGTTTTCAAATTTGGTGTTTTCTAATTTCCCATCCTTTTGATTTCTATAAGACTTTATCTTTCGCTGAAGACGATTGAAAACTTAACGTTACTTTCCTGTGTATTTTAGTTTTACGAGGGGATATAGCAAGACTTAGGCGATGTACAGCTATTGTGACGGTATGGGTTAAATATACTGTTAGTTTAAAAAAAAAAATGTACAATCATATAATATGATGTAACTGTGTTATATCGCTGATGTAAACTGCAAAAAGAACAATTACAGAAAACTTGGGGTTTTTTTTACTAGTGGAAAAAAGGAAACTGAAAAAACAACAACAACAACTAGGGATCTGTATAAATAAATATTTTTTAAAAAATTCCATTGTAATCAATTATTTATGTACTTCCAGTTCATTTTATCACTAGGGGTACGGGCGGAGGCTAGATCCTGGATGTAACACAAATTGTTTTCTGCTAATGACGGACTACTTCAATCTGTATTTGAGAAACCTCTTGCCTGTCTTTCAGATATCATACCGGCGTTATTAATTACATTGCTGATTGTCTGTTTGTTCTAGGGCACTGAGGGTGCCATTCCTCGTTGTAAACCATTCAAGTACACTTACGAAAAAGAAATTGTAATGTAAGTATTACGATTGGACTCCATTGCTCGTTTAACATCTTTTGATAAATGAAAACACGCGGAGAGTTTTATCGTACAACAGGTGATTAGGATCAATAAAATATTTCAGGACCAACTTTGTTGTAGCTCCTGTGACCCAAACAGAAGCCCGGTTAGTCATTTTTTTGTGTGTGTGTTAGAATCCTCTTTAATAAAGCCACGCCACTCTGTTGACGGTCCTTTCGAGTTAACGGAGTTCCCTTGCCTCCTCCACGCCCCAAAAAGAAACAATAAATACATTATGCAACTACCCATCAGGCCTACGTGCCACGCGTAATGGCATTATTTGTGGAAGGTTTTTCCTGTAGTTGTTGTCACACAAATGTGTTTTCACTTGGGGAAATTTAAACAATCTGCGAACGTTCAGGAAAGAGATTTCCTTAATGTCGAATGGCTATTCAAAACGGTCAATTATTTTCTCGTTGTCATGGTAACAGGTACGCGTACTTCAAAAAGCTGGACTACTTTTCAACAGAGTGTATTTATTCTCCAAATGCTTACAGGTGGGTGTGCCTTGTCTTTTCCTTTGAGCCTCAAGAACAGGTGATCTACTGCCTCCTTGCAGTAATAAAATATAAAGCAGTCAATTCTCATTACTAGCGTTGAAAGAAATGTAGGCGAATAACTTAAGAGAAGTTTTGTTTGGAGTTTGGGATTGAAAGGCTTCGTTAAGGCAACTAAAATGGAACTTGCTAATGATGCATGTCACCCTGACCTAAACTTCACATCTTGCCATTGAAGGTTCTTGTTTTGACCTTCAGATAATCCGTTATTACCCAAACTCTGTATAGGACATACTGAACAACTCCGTCGTTTGTTCCAACAGGGGTCACGCAAGAACCTTTCTCAAGGATTTAGAAAAAATTCGTCCAAGCTCCATCTTGGGTGAGTATATGATTTAAGCTTTAATCTGCCTAGGAGTAAGTTGGGAACGTGCAGATTGGTAAATATTGAAGGGACTAATCTGAGAATCATTAATTAGGTCCTCAATTTACGTTCCTCGTCAAGGTGCTATTCGAAGTTTGGCTCCATTTGAACTTTGTTAAGAGGCGCCATAAGCAGTTCGTGAATCAGCTAGACGTTCAAGGATTGTAAATTTGGCCCCAGTTTAAATATATATCAAACACGAAAGACGGTGTTTGACTACATTTCCAAACACCGAGAAGAGATCTATGCAAATTAAGATCAGATATGCAAACACCGTCACGGTCATGATTTGCTTTGTCTAAACTTAATGAATTATTAATGAGTTTGAGAAGTTTACATAAGGTACCATTTGAAGTCCGCGACTGAGCATGACGAAGGCACTTATTCGAGAGTCCTCAATTCGGGACCCAATATGAAGGTCATGTTAGGGATCTGAGGTCCGAATAACGTGGGGATCGATAAGACGAGGAAATTAGAATACTAAAGTCCTTTCACATTCTGTATCCTACAGACATCATCCACTCCGGAGAAAGCTTGTTTGTGAAAAAGGATGTCAAGATGCCCGTTCAAGGTATCGCTTATAGCCATGTTGTTTTTGTATCTCCACCTAACTCTTACTGTGTCCAAACGGACATGTTAACGAATTCTCCTCAGTGGTTTCTGAACAACTTCTGTTGTGCTGGTGGAAAGAATGTGTTTAATCATAAGACTTAGTCAAGCAACTGTCCAACCTGTTCCACTTTTACTCTTTTGGAAAGTCGCCATGTCTGTCTTAAACGAGTAGTCAATGGTACGTGTCGTTAGGCGATTATAATTTGTCTTGATATTGTAGGTATTTGTAAGAGATGTGGTTATATTTCAAGTCAGTCTCTGTGCAAGGCGTGTGTGCTTCTAGAAGGACTTAACAAGGGACTACCAAGGTAAAGAGCATTTCCGGTTTTGCTTTGCAGTTTAGTGTAACAAAGTAACCATGTGCAAGGCTTGGTACAGTAATGGCGACTGTCTTAAACTCAGCATCAAGAGGTTTGAAAGGGGTCATTGTATTGTGTTCTTGGGTAAGATGCTGTACTCTCACAGAGCTTCTCTCCACCTAGGTGGGGTTTACGGGGTATAAGTAACTGAGATTTGTCACGACAACCTTAAAAATTTGGGGTTTACCACGACTAGCATGCTACCTTGGAGGAGCCGCTTCAAGCTCCACAGACTCTGATTGATGCTGGTAAAGACCCTGAGTAACCAGGCGTCGTTTCGCTGTACCATCATGCATCAATTTACTTTGACTGTACAGGTTTCTAATGGCTTTTCTGCTTCTCAGGTTGGGTATCGGCAAAACAACCAAAGCTCAGGTAAGTTCCTTCTCTTTCGGTTCTCTTAATTTAGAGCGTTTTGCATCAACTTTATGTTAATTTCATATCATTTCAACGAAAGTTAATCACGTTTGATCAATATTGTACGGAGCAAGTAAAGAGAAGCGAGGAGTCTCATCTGCCCAACGACGTTCGTAAAGGAAATCTTCATAGATGATTTGAAAACCTGTACACTACAAAGTGATACAAATGAGAACCAGAGTGTGCAGAACAGAACTACTTAAAATTTTGACTAGGATCAGGATAGAAATAGGTCATTGTCATTTGTGGCCAAACTTTGAGACGTTGGGTCACGTTCCTAAGTTTAGCTTTATGGTAGACGCAGTTAGACTGGTCTTTAAAATTCCTGTTTCAACAGATTTTGTTGAAGAATCTCGAACAATTTACAAACGTTACTGTCTTCTTTCAGTCGCTCTTACAACGGCGTCGTGCACTTTTTTCATCACCCTACCTCAAGAACTATCGCTTCGTAAGTTAACAAGGGATTATTTCACAAGTTTACAAGTAGTCGAATTCTTGATTACTTTAATTTACTTTTCTAGATCGAAGCCCTGAGCAGTGCTGATGGTTCCAGTCCGCCTGCAAGTCGAGACAACTGCAGCGCTGCGACGTCTCTTGAATTTTGATACTTGTGTAACAAATAAATATAATTAAAATACAAAGACAGTATTGAGGTCTTATTCAGTCTTATTCAGTCAGTATAGTATGTATGTATAAAGCGATTTTCGTGCCACTGGGTAGTGATTTGTTCGGTGGATAGCGTTATCCAGCTTTCAAACAACCCGGGTCAGAATACTGAAGAGTGAGTGACGTCGTAGACAATAGCAACTTGCAATCCGCACGCTTCAGAGGCTTTGCGTGTTCACTGAACCAACCAAAAGCCGCGCCCACTGGCCTCTGTTCGCTGAACCAATCATATTGCTCACAACTAGTTTGTTTTTTTGTTCGTATTCAAGCTAATCATTTCAACGTCATAAGGGAAATCGCTCAAATTTGTTTGAGTGTAGATGCGTCGACTTGCTACGTTATGGTATTGCCTTGGCACAAGTAGGTTCAGTTATCAATTCCTTGCACGTGATTTTCTCTGCTTTCGCTTATTGCCTTGATACTGAAAGTAAGAGTCATTCCTTCTTGTCCAGCTACATAACTTGAACCAACACACAGAACTGAGTTGTCAGAAATCTTTCTGTATCCACTTTGTAATAGTCTTTGCCCCACGAAGTGCCAGTATGACTGAATCTACCACAGGGTTTCCACTTTCACCTTGACTGAGCAAGTACGAGAGGAACTGGAAAGGAATGGGTATTTTCAACCACAGCTCTTGCATTAAAAGAGACAATAAATCTTGTAAGACCACATCTGAAGTAAAATGAACAAGCGTTGATTAGCATACATGAAGTGGGGTACTGGTATGCTATTATTGAGATTAAACAAAAAATCTATCTTGATTGTGCGCTTAAAAATCCAGGTAGAAAAAGAAAAACAATCCGTCTCCCTCTCCACCTTAAATATGGCTCATTGAAATTGTAATTTTTTCTGTAGCAAGAATGAATACAAATAAAGATTGATTGGCTCAGGTGTTGGGGGAGGGGTTAGGGTTGGAGGCACGGTGGCCACATGGTTAGAGCGCTCGTCTCCGGATCGAGCGCCCTGGCCGGGAACATTGTGTTCTTGGGCAAGACACTACTCTCAAAGTGCCTCTCTCTACCCAGGTGTATAAATGAGTAACGCTGGGGGTAACTCTGCGAAGGACTAACATCCCATCCAGGGGCAAGGCGAGGAAGGGGGGTGGGAAGTAGAAATACTCCTAGTCGCTTCATGCTACAGAAACCGGCCTGATGGCCCACTTGACTCATATGCAGACTTAACCTTTTTTGTTGTTGTTGGGCGAGGGGGGAGGGGTGAATTGGTGCACAAAGTTATGAGAGATGTACGCTCATGAGCCGCTGGTTTGGAATAGTCTGATGAGCTCGTAAATAACTACATCCAATTTTCGTAAGAAGAAATATTTAAGGCGCAAGGAACAGTTTTGGTAGCTGTGTTTGACAGTTGGAAAACTTGAAATTCCCAGGGAGATAGTACACCCTTATCTCCACAACTCGTGTTTTTCTATAAGTTATACAAGCATACGGTTGACAAACTGTACAACGGGTTTCGAAGAATTAAAGTCGGCTCTGTGGTAATTGAGACTGGAGGTAAATTGGGCTAGTTTTTTTTCCATAGAACACCCTCTAGTTCAAAAAGCGCTTGTAGCCTACTCGCCTTCATCCTTATGGTAACTCCCTTCCTCCAAGTCTCCACAGGGGTCGGGTAGCAAAGGAAGAATCACTTTTTCCAGTCCTTTAGTGATAACGTCACCATAGGGCTCCTGAGAGATGAACTGGCAAACTGCTGGCTGCGCTAAACCTTCCTCAATACCCTTACGCTTTCCGCGCTGGGCAGCAGCAAGTAAAACCAAACAAATCATATTCAGCTCCCTTGTAACTGCTAAGCGAGAGTTCTCAACGCTTTTGAAATGCTCCACATGTAAGGCAGCAGTCGCGTTGTTGGAGGAACCAGTCTGGTAAAGCTGCACTAAAAGTTTAATTTCTGAAGCTGGGTTCTCTATGACAAGACGATCCTGAAGTACGCGGTCCTGCACAAGACATTTTCTAAACCAGCTTAGAAGTGTAACTAGGCAAACAGAAGTTTGCTTTCTACTGCTTGACGGAATGTCGATATGAAGCTTGATAACCTGGAATGACCCACGACAGCACATCAATCCGAAGTGCCAAACAAGAAGAACAGTTTGTTGTAGTGAAACCTGGTTTGTTCCTGCGCCCGACGGATGCCACGTTGTGAGAATAGCCAGCAAGGAAGACAAGCTTTCTGTCTTGAGGTTACTGTAGTCGCGTTCGGTTGCACCAGTTTGGACGTCACTGTTCAACACTTCATTCAATTTTAAAGAAGAGAGAAGTCGACTCAGCATCACTGTTTCGTCAAATGCCGCACACCACAAGCCCAACAGGCTCAAAGTACGGTCACATGACATGCCAGAAGGCTGCTCATTGGCTGCTAAGTAACTGATGACGGATGCCAGCAGTTGTAAATAGCTATAGGTATCAGCTACAACTGGGCAAGATCTGCAAGTTAATTACAGTATGCGGTTACTAGATGAACTGAACTGAACTGAGAGATCAAACAGTCTTTGCTTACCTTAGTTGTTCAAGAAGAGTCCAGCAAACTAATGCGCACTCTTGAGCCAAGTTTGGAGGCAGACGGACATGTTTTTCTTCCCCATTAACGTCATTGCTTTTCTTGTGGGCAGTATGTAGTGTAAACCAAAGGGTTTGAAGTAAGTCCAGACTTGTGCTCAGTCTTCCAGGACTAATAACAGAAATACAAAACAACAACAAAAACAACAATCTTTAATTAAAATTTGTACAGTTAGACTGGCCCCCGGATAGCTAGTGCTAGTCTGGGCGGACCAGTCTGTCAAGATCTCGTTGGGTTACAGGGCGCTCGATAACGCACAATAATATCAATGTCGGCAAATATTGCTCCAGAAACAACTTGCTCCAAATGCGATGGAAAATATACGCCAGATCTTTACATAGACAGCAAGGATAGGTTATCAGTTAACGTACCTCTTGTAACACAAGGAGTGGATCCAGGCTACAACACCGTAGTTTTTGGTCAAATCATAAGCAGCTGGATGGATCTTCAGAGCTGATAACAACAACTGAGTCACCAGGTTCTACACAAACAAACATAAACTTAACTAAACCATTTACATTCTAGGATTGGTATGGATGATCGTATGAATGCGAGTGCAATTGAAGGCTTTATACTACCCGTGACATTTGAAAATTCTTTCTATTTGAAAATTTGAAAGAACTTTCACAAATCACGAGTAACATATATCCTTAATTGCTCGAGCTTACGATAAGCTGGCCTGCTCTCAGCAAATCACAACGAAGTAACTTTCTCGGTCACATAATAAAAATGTAATTCTTCTTATTGATATTGCGATCGTTCGTTCCGAGAATTTGGTGGTACGTAAAGACGACATACAATTGATGATGATTGTGTATGTTCTCACTCCCTATCTGCTTCATAACAAACTGATATCCTAAGGAGAAATTAGATTTTTATCACGCCCAGGAGTCCAAGTTGTCACTGCTATCGGAATTTGCTAGCAGTCTTCTGACGACAAACTACATGTATCGCTCGAAACGTCAGCTTGACAAACTCGCTACAGCGGTTAATTAGCCTGCGTGCAGACATCTACAATAACCAGTAGATGTCTGCAAGAAGGCTGTGGCGAATTTACCTTTATCAAAGCCAAGTTGATAAATAACTACCTGTTTCACTTGCCTACTGACGCAGCACAATAGTTTCAAAGAAACTAACACCTTTGATAACGAGTGTTTGTTACCAAAGTTTGTTCCTTTAAATGCATCTTTGGTATAAAACCCAGGCTTATATTTGATGCAATCTTACATGGCGTGTTCTTACCCGAGAGTGATGATCGCTGACCGGTGAGTCATGATAACTCAGCGCTAGTTCAATCACGTGACGTCGTTTGTACAAATAATAATCTGGACTGTCCTTCATTCCATCCACCAGCAACTGCAGCATCCAGGACCGCTCGGTGACGTGCTAGCAAACAAACCAGGGCAATATATTTAGCTGCAAAGCAGGGAGATATGAATTGTGGTATAAAATATCGAGATTATTAGCCCACTTTGTTAGAAATCCCTCCATAAACCTGGCGAATACGGCCTGGGTTTACTAAATTTCTTCTTCGTCTTCAGGACCCCGAGTGCCAGGTTTAACGAGCAGAACAATGGTTGTTTAAGTGCGTTATAAATCATCATACAATTCTTAGCGGTCTCCTGAAAATAACCAAGTTCTGCGTGCAGAAAGTAAAAGCAGCTTCTTACGAACCGTGTTACGCCATATGACACATATATGATAAATGCCACAAAAATTGTTGGACCATTTTAAGTGTCTTCAGATAGTTGTTCGCGTTGCCAAAAAATCAACCAAGCCACCATAAAATTAATGAGAGTTTTACCTGCATGGAACTGCTGTTGAACATGGTGAAAAACAGAGGTAAGTCTCTGAGATTCAAAGCAGGTCTCTGAAGTAGAAAGCTGTTCATCATAATGTAGAAACTATGCTCTAAGGATAGGAAACAAAAATAAGAAAAATTCGGTTATCTTTTTTTGAGAAGAGAAGTTAAAAAGCACATCAAGGCCATCACAGACCTTATAATAAAAAAAGTGATACTGATAAGCCCCAAATCAACGTTCACCTGGTTTCAGTAGAATGTTTGCCACTCGAGCTATGAAGCATACCATTAAGCTGGATATGCGGCAATTCGCTTCTGTAATGCTATTCTTCAAACACGTTAACAAATGGAAAATCTAAGAAAAAAATAAAGATCAGTCAATACCTATTTAATCCGTGTGCTGGAAGTAATTCAAGTGCCAACTTAACCTTTCCTTGCCTGATCAAAGTTTCAGTTGGAGGGTAAAGAAGTGAATGTCAGATGTTGAAAAGAATTCGGGACAAAAACAAGGAAGATGGCTGAGGAGAAGTAGGGAGCCAATCTTTCCGCAGGCTTCTCAAAAACTGGATAGAAAGGCCTCCCTGACAACCTTCTTGATACCTAGTCTGTAAACCTATAATCTTCTTGCCTGGGTGTGCCTGCCTATCTGACTGTCTGTATCTCACAGTCTGTCTTTGTCAGTGTCTCACTGTCCATCTGTCCGTCTGCCTGTCTGTCTGTCTGTTTGTCTGTCTGTCTATCTATCTGAAAATCTGTACCTGACTGTCTCTATTTCTGTCTGTCTCACTGCCTGTCTGTTTGTCAGTCCATATCTCTGTCTGACTGACTGTCTGTCTGTCTGTCTTTCCCTCGCACAATATTGAGTGACCTGCACTGACCTGTTTTCTCTCTTTGAATCTGGCCCCTTCAAGATGCATCATGTATCTACTGAGCACGTGATATCCCGCTTGCCGGACGTGCACATCACGTGAGGACAACGAGGCTACTGTAAAACCCAAGCAACCTTGCTCCACGAACTTCCGACAGTCCACTTGAAAATCTGGCAAACAGAAAAATAATAATAATAACACGATAGCTGTTAAGTACATTTCATGCTGCAATTCAGCGACTGTCAAACCCAAATTTCAGCTAAATGATTTCCTGGGGTTACACAATCACCGACCATATAAATGCAAACAGCCTCCGTACTTTCCTTGGTGTCCGCATAGTACAAGTTTTACTTTAAACAATAGAAATTACCAAAATAAAATTGATTTTAGTGTCCGTTTAATAGTAAATTACCGTATTAATTACTGGATTTAAGAAAACGGTCTTCATGAAGAGTTTCTTCCCTTGCATCAAGTGAGCTAAAGACCTTAATTTTACGACAGCTTAAGGCCGTAAAAATCTCTCCAAGTGATGGGACAAAAAGGAGAAGTGTACAAAAAGGAACACCAGACTCTACTGCCAGTGGTACGAGAGAGTCGAGGAAAATTTAGACTGACATTCTTTTGACATTTTATATCTCCTACTATGGAAATACTTAGGAGAGTTTTTGGCGAGAACAAAGTGCTAAGACCGAGTTTCAATGACACCGTTTTCATAAATCCAGATAAACATGTAAGACACTAATTTCGGGGCCAGACTTATATAAAAGGAAAAGTTGTCCTCTTAACTGGGGGCTCCCTCACAAGAGTTTTTACTGTAAGAAGGTTTCTCTCGAGGTTTTGGTGTTTTAAATACGTCCCCCATTAGTTTACAAGTTTACAAAGCTAAACGCCTTGACACTTACAGGTTTTCACTTCATTTTATCCTTCCAACATCATGGAGTTTCTAGCGCCAATAAACCATAGAAAGCTTCAATAACCCCACTAAGTGCTTGCCAAAAACAAAGTCCAGCCCGTGAAAATTAAACTCTTCCAAAAAGTCAACTGTCACTTGTTTAAACCGAGAAAAATACCATGGCAACCGATACCATAAAATTGACACATTTTAACAAAAATGTATATTAGATTATCAATATTAAGATTCTAAAGCCTAATCAATAGCAACAGTCAAAGTACTAACTTGGAGCTAGAAGACAGCTGAATAACGGTAAAAGGAAGCAAGGGTCGTAAACATCTTGGACTGTCTGACGCGAAAGCTCACTCTGGACTTGAGGCTAACAAAAAAGCAAAAGGAAAAAGTACAATTTACAAACAAAGTGTGGGATTTTGGGGAGCTATTAATATTGCAAAGTTCTGCTGGGAGTAGAAAGTCCAGTGGGATGCAAATCTTAAAAAATTCTAAGTAATGCAGACGCCTGACGCACTGAGCAATCGACCCTGTATAGGTCTGCAACACGTGCTAATAAATAAAATATGTCAAACCTAGACAAACCACAGGAACCATACATTATAGTTGAGTAGGATTAGAACAATTAAAGGAGTTAAAAATATGAATAGTTTACCTGTCATTCTTTGTCTGTCTCCTCTTTGTCTACTCATACGTGAAACAAAACACTTACACGGCAAAGAATCACATATATTGTTAAATATTTATTCGTATCACTCGGTTATTTTCTCTCATCCTGCTTAAGTATATCGTATGCTTGAGAGCTTACTGTGTACAAACCTGAAGAAGCCTGCTCTGTGGAAATGACACCGTTGACTGATACATTTTGCTGGCATCCATTTGTTCCAGTACATCACTAACACTTGGCTGTTGCCATAATGATGGACCCAGGCTCTTGGTGGTTTGGTGATGGTGAGCAGCGGCTGGGCCCCAGAGAAAAGGTCTGAAAAGAAGGATGTGGAAAATTGAGATCTCGCCAATTACAGGCAGCTTTCGCCTTGTGGACACTACGCTATTAAGGACAGAAACTACATCCTCAGATGTAATACCGATACTACAGGAGCTGTAATTACATTTACCGCAAATGCACATCCTAATGTGTTGCTTCAAAGCTCATTCGGTAGAGTGGCATAACAAAACAAACGTGGAAGCCATGTGTTTAACCCCGTTGAAGCCCTAGTTTTGTTTTCTTCAGGTTTCTTGACACTTGCAAATACTGACAACTTCGACCATCATTTCTTTCACTCTACACAGTTCCATAGTCTTCAGCAGTGACCTTAGTGTCCAAGACATATTCAGGTTTCATTCGATTCATAGACCCATTTTTATTTGAGAAAATCCTCGAAAATTCCTATTTCTTTTTTGCCGATTTTAACATACTGCCACTTCTGTCAAATCCTCTGCCCTCATAACCGTTTTCAGACCTGGTTGTCGTTTCGTGATTAAGTTTTACTAGCTCGTCTGTGAGACTGATTAGATGTACAAGAAGTTACTGTCCGATGTCTCTTCAATACCTGTAATTCTTAAACGATGTGTGGTTTTTCTCATACAGACTCAACAGGTATAAAATGGACTGATCTGAAAGCAAACACAACAACAATTCGTTATGCTACACTGCTACTAGGTAACGTTCGACTTTTGAGACACAAGATGTTGTAAGGTTAGGAAGAACAACATGCTTGTAGCTCGACAAGCATTACAACGCACAATAACTAACGACATTGCTGCACAGCTCACAGCGTGGTTCGTTTATATGACATAGATGTTCGATTTTTTCTGGCCTGGACATCAGTGGGCTTGAACCAGGCATTTAATCCGAGTCAAGAACAAAGACACTTAAGAGCTAACTTGGAGAGCTAAGTTGGATTGTTTCATTTACCAACATTATTTACGTTTTGCTATAATCTTAAGGGTTAGGGTTAGTATTCGGCCTTAAGCGCCTACTGGGGCGCACAGACTTGATGATGATAATCTTAAAGTAACATTGTTTGTTGCAGCGTACTTAACAGTAATGTTCTCTAATATATGTGATATTTCATACATTCACAAGCATATCTTCACCATCTACAAGTATATTACAAATTCAAAACTTGACCATGGCTTCCTATTCCCGTCCCGTTGATTCCATTCAAGCCTGCAGTTGTTCAGGCTTTTTTTTTTTTTTTTTTTTTTTTTGCAGCTCCCTAAGTTCTGTACTAAGCCGCAATGATATTTAATTTCTTTAGATCTTTCTGGCGCATTTAAAATAATCATGTTTGATATTCACTTGCTATAAGTGTTTTCACCTGTGGTTGACAGTGACGCGGAGTAAGCAGTAAAGAGTACTGGAAGGTGTGACGACACACAGCAGTTAGGATTCAACTCCACAACTGTAACCATCAGCTGAGCGAGGGCTTCTGTGAATAAAGACATCAGTAAAAATCTTGGAACATAAATTGTGCTACAAAGAACAGTCCCCGAGGAGCTTGCACAAAAAGCTTTATGAAATGGGGCCTACAGCTACTAGTGGTGTTGCAACAAAGAAACGTTTTATGAAATCGAAGGCAGATTTGAAAATAGCTCTCTCCATTTTAGTGTTTCATGTTACAAAACCAATTTAATACATCTTAACCAGTTTTTGTCATTGAGACTTCCTCACGGCCTCGTTCTAACAGCGTTCTTGAAAAAAGATTCACAAGCTCAATCCACTACAATCGAGTTTCTCACAATTTTGATCTTAACAAGATCATACTGACAATAAAAGAAAGACATAACAAATGCAAGAAGAATGTTACCTTTTGTTTTGCTCCTTCCATCAGTATCGAGGATAACATTCAGAAACTGAGAATGGCTTAGTAACATTTCATACAAAGTTTCCAAGAACAGCAGTTCACCAAAGAAGTTCTTGTTACTCTCCTTGTACAGTGCTTTGATAATGAATCTCAAAGTTCTAAGAACCTGGGAGCATTCAAATTTGTATCTGAAAAACACACAAACCCAAATTAGCTACATTTAAGGTTGTGGTTATCAAAACTGTATTTCCAGAAGGCAAGGATTCTCTGAGCCATTTGATGAAGAGGAATGGTGCCAATAGCTTTGTCATTTTACATACGTAAATATTTCACATATGTAAAATTCATATTACAAATTAATTTATAGTGTTCAGTCTTATTTTTATTTAGTTACATTATAATATCAGGGCATGTAAAATAATTGATGTTACTGATGTTAGGTGTTATTAAAATATGTTATTTCTTTTTGTTTTTGAATCTCACAGGGTAATAATAAAAAAAGTGGAAAAGTGAAAGAAAAAAAAACGGCTTTGTCATAGTATAAAGGCGCAGAAACGGTTGGCCACTCTACTTTCTATGGCTTGGGATAAAACAGTTACAAGGTTCGTGTGTATACAGGGAAAATACAAGTCACCCGTGGAATACTCCATGGTATACCTCTCGAAAGCGTTGCACGAGTAGTATTTATAAGATTTATATACCTTAAACAGTTAGTCACAAACTTATTCCACTTTGAAATACAAGTTTCATCCACGACATTGACAGTAACAGCATTCTAAACAACAAGATGAAAATATCAATATTAGTTTACTATGTAGAACTTTATCTTTTCTTTCAACCCCAGACGCAAAAATACTTATTACACGACAAAGTTAGTTCAGAGGGCCAATGACTAAAATCAACCAATAAGATTGCTCCATTATTGCCGGTCAAATATTCTCTAAGTATTCATAAATTCTTGCTTTCAGCGGATATTGTGTACATTTCTTACTGCAATGAGACATCCTGTGTCAGTAAATTCCTTGCAAATCGATTCCAAGTGACTCAGAGCATCCTCAATTACTGTGTCATAGACATCCTTGTTTTCTAGAAATTAACCAAGTAAAAAGTAATCAGACCTTTTGTTTCATTATAAACTACTCTAGATTCAGAAAAAAGAACGTTTCCGGGTTTGCAGGACATGTTTAGCCAGAAACAAATGTCATCTTGAGTTACAAGATTTCAATGGATGTTACTACTACAATGAAATAACTTACATACAGAGTCTTGCGATTCAAGGCTAATTTTCGATCAATGGCGATAACTGACGATGAAGTTTCAGTGCATTTACATGTCAAAACTGAAACAGATTGAACATTACTTGCTACATGTCCAAACTTCCGTTTGCTATCAATGGGAGCTGTAGATACAGCTTACAAAATAATTTACCTCTCAAAAAACTGGACAAGAATTCCATACAGGCAAAGCCGAATTTGCTCATAGCATCTACTCTCTGGTCACTGGTCGAAAAGTCCTGACATACGCTTGTTATCAGAACGTGACAGATTCTCAACTGGTAGCTAAAAAATAAAACAAAAACGTCAAAAGGACGGTATTATAAAAGCATATAAGCCAATTCAATTAACACATGTAATGTCTCGCTCATACCTGTCCCACACTGACGCTTTCGTGAAAAGTTCATCGAGCTTTTTGTTGAGAGTGCCATCTAGAGAACAATGGAGAACTTATATTATCAATACTTGTATGTACAGAACGTTATTGTTGGGAACAACGTTACTGACATAGATGTATACATCCTTAGCCAAATAGCATGTTAGTGAAGCTCAACTTTCGAGCGTTGGCCATTTGTTAGAACAAAGAGACGCCCCAGATAGAAGCTTGAATACATTAATTTTATAACCCACAATTTAAAAAAACATTTCACAACGAAAACTGCGGCCTAAAATTTGGCAAAAAATTTGATGACGTATGTTACCATCAGCTTCATCCACATCATCATCATGTGTTATAAAAACAAGTTCGTTTCAAAACTTTTATCATAATTACGTACAAATTTTTTTTGACCTACACGTGACAGTGTAACAGATCATTCACGCATAACATCTAACCTCTTTGCATGGTACGAATCAGAGTAGTGAGCAGCTTCATACATAACTCCTATGACGAAAAGCAGAAATATAAACTTCAGTGTAGCATTTCTGTTCTGCTCGATCATAAATTATTACAGAAATCACATGCGCACTTGTTTACACATATAGTTAAAGTACCTCGTTGTGTTTGAAGATTCCCTCTCTATCATGAACAAGCCACTCCCACAATGGTGCCCAGTATGCTTGAATCAAATGTGAAACTGCAGCTTGTGTTCTTGTCTTATCTACCAGTGCAAAGAAAACAAACACGTAAAGCAGCATTCCGTTTTATGACAACACCTTCAACTTAGGAAGCGCGTTTCCTTTCAACATGACATAAATAAAAGTTGGATTTCCATCAAATGAAGCACAATGCTAAATCTTAACAAGTCACTAACCATTTAACTAGCAATTTGTTTTTTAACTTTCCAGACTTTCAAGTTATGAAAATATATTGCAACATTCTAGTTTTCTATTGTTTTTATTTTTGCCAAAAACAACGATTGAGAGCATGGGCATTGGGTGGCAAGAATACCTGAAAGAAGCTCACAACACCAGAAATAAAACATTTAAGAAAATTTAAATTTTGAAGCTAACAGACGCAAGGCAAAGTTATACTTTTGCCTCTTGCGGCAATCGAATGCATTACAAAGCCAAAAAAAAAAAAAAAAAACATTGATGAATGCTCACCTGAAGTCTCTTCCCTCATTCCTTGGATACAGTTTAAATATGACGATACTAAAGGAAGGTATTCTACCAGATGATCCTCAAATGTTAATAAAACGGTTGACAAAGGTTTGCTTGGTGTTTTCAGCTTCTTCCTCTTCGTGTTGGGTGTGCACAAACAACAAAGTTCAAAATGTGACCTCAGAGCTGGAGAATGAGTGACTAGATGTACAGCAATAGAAACTTTGATTTCTGTTGGTTTGTTGAGACATGCATCAAGGAGGGTCGTTGATGATGCGACTACATACAGTAACGACGTCTGCAAAAGTTTTAAAATGGCAGAATCCAGCTGTGTGCAATTCACATCTTCGGAAATCTTGATCAACTGTTTGAAATGCGACGCGGAGAGTGGTTCCTCCATCTTAAGTGGAATGTCTCTCAGAAGAGCAGATGATGAATGTGGAAGTTTTTCTTCACCATGTGATTCCCCTTCTAGCAACATCATTAGAGTCACAAGAAACACAGATGGCGCTGTTTCTTTTGATACAGGATCAGTTGTCATTAGCATGCTGGATGGGAGTTGCACCAGCTTTGAGATGAATTCAGCTTGGCGCTCTTTGTCACAGTAGTCATGAAAGAGGCCAAGTAGATAGAGAGCTTGAGATGATGGCACCACTATTTAGAGAAAAAAACAAAAAAAGATACCGGTCACGAGAAGACACTCTTCCAAGTTTGTATAAGCAAGTAGGTAGGGAGAGAAGACAACTTGAGGAATTAAGGAAGATGTAAAACAGCTCAAGAAAATCCAAAATTTGTGTGCTTAAAAAGGATTTTTCTGTTTTCTGGTCAGAACAAACAAGCGGCTGTGTAGCGCTGCAGACTGACACAAAGACCCACTGTTTAAAATCATAAATTGCAAGGACTTGCAGACTTAACTATCCGTTAAATGTGGCCAAATGTAATTCAGACTAATTTAAACTCGAAACAATTGCTAGCCAGCGGTTTCCCTCCTTGATGCAGGGCAGTCTGGATTCTGCAGGGAGGCCTGGAAATTTACAGCTCTTCTGTTGAGGTAAATCATTTCGCTCGTGTTGCCGTACGTTTACGTTGCTGTCAAAGGTTTGCTCTCAACCCATCCCTCCCCAATATAAGTAAAGGGTAAGGATTTAATCCCCCTTTGTATTTCAGTGCAACAGTGCCTAGTAGTTGCCGCTACAGGGTTGTCATGGTAACCTTGCACGCTCAGTCGGTAGGGCGTGGCTCCACCAGCCTTGCGGGTACCTTCCCTACACATACATATTCATAGTTGGATAGTATATTGACTATTTCCTAGCAAAATGATATCACATCTCTGATTGCATTTTAAGAACTAAATATTACCATTTCCATTTTGTGCAGATTGGATTTCCATCATTCCATCATTGCAAAGCTTCTTTACAAAAGGAGCCATCAGAATCTTCTTCTGCAGCAATGTTAGGCTTGGCAGTACAGCTAACAGAAGGTTGACCACATTGTATGTCAGCTCAGTGCCTACATCCCGTGAAACATTACACGAGTCTGGCAGGTGCCGTGGCTTCCAAAGAAAGCTGTTCAAAACCACAGGATGATGAAGAACAGTGCAACACGCGTCTTCCACGTGACTCAATTCCTGTTTGTCAGGTTTGTAGGAATCCATAACAGCATTGACGTGACCCGCATTTTGCACCTCTTCCACTGAATTTGTCTTGTCTTTGCTTATGCTCTGTTGGAGCACCAATAAACGCTGTAGTAGATACTGAAGCAACTGAAAGCACAGCTCCATTGCAGATTGCAGTCCGCCCTGTTCAGCTGGATTGGCAATAATGACAAGCTTTGTTTTGAGAGAACAAAGATACAGTAAGAGATGACAGCAAAGTGGAACAGTCTTCAGCAAAGGTTCCTTCTCTAAGGCTGTCATCAACAGGCTCTGCATCCATGAGCTGGGAAGAGGGCTTGAAGTGTTAACCTCAAGGGAAGACCTTTCTGACGTCAGTTTTACCTT
Organism: Orbicella faveolata; assembly: GCF_042242905.1. Classification (NCBI taxonomy): domain Eukaryota; kingdom Metazoa; phylum Cnidaria; class Anthozoa; order Scleractinia; family Merulinidae; genus Orbicella; species Orbicella faveolata. Next base: position 20,433,018 of record NW_028301539.1, read on the forward strand.
ATATGGAGCTGTATTTGTATCTTGAATAACTTCTCCAAGTACCTGCCACAAGAGGGTGCTAAAGGGAAGGGCTTGTAGCAGAGGGGCAATGGTTTCAGGAGATGTGGAACCTTTAAAATTATGGACAAAAATGGTTGTAAGGATATGTCACTTGTATTCCGTTAGTGATACGTTAAATCATAGACTTCATTAATAATGGAGAGAACAGTAATTTTTCTTTTTTTCAGTTGAGAACTTCAAAACAAGAGAGAAGATCCTACTGACGAAACACACAAAAAAACTTCCAACAGTGGAACTGCAATATCAGTACTACTCGTCTTTTCCATGTCAAGCACACCAAATCTTGCAACAGTTTCATTTAGGATGAGGAGTGTAGATTCATTTAATATGTTATTTGATCACCTGCGATACTATAATTCTTGGCTTGCAAAACTTGAACAAGGGGTGAGAAATCCTCAGAAAGTCGATGCTTGCAAAAGTCAACACAGTTGACAATTACTGTCCTGAGCTGTGATTCACTGAGGGACTCAAGATAGCGATACAAGTCTGTCAGTGCTGTTACTTTGTCTGCAAAGAACATGAAGAAACTAATAAATCAGTGAGAATTACTTTTGAAACCAATAATTATATCTACAGATTGATATCAGAAATTATTACCTCTGACACGGCAAGGTTTGACATACATGTTAGGTTTTCGAGCAACAAAGATCACGATAAACGAACACCACATGTACTTGTACATCCATGATGATTTACACCGTTTATGACAGACTGAGAGTACAAACTCTAGCATGGTTGCCACAAACATTGAAACCTCAGTTTTCAAAATTCCCTCACTGACCTTCCCTGATAGAAACAAAATTTCCCTGACCAAATAAATAATTCCCTGACCATTTCCTGACCTGTGGCAACCTTGTCAATCAGTACTTCAGTCATATATTCAATTAAATACTTCAAAATTGGCTTCTCTAAAGACAGGATCTAAGAAAGTCAGTGCCTTCTCAGAAACACCACAGTACTTGATTTGAACTCGAGATGAAACCAGAATATTTCTCGGTATATAAAAAGAGTCACTACTTAATTATTTAATATTTTATTTTTTTATTAGAAATGTCTGAGATGAATCGCTCCTCACTGTTGTTATTTTCACAGTGATGACTCACACATCTCATTGTTTATTTCCGAGGCTACTGCATGCCAACAGATCTCACCCGTTGGCATATTGAAACACCTCAGACCTACATTGTACATTCTACACCTTAGAACTACAGCAAAAGTAAAGTGTTCATTACCTTGCTCACTATTCACAGTAGTCTTGGCCAAAAAACAGTGCAGTTCCTTCAAGCTTTTGTCTTTGCCCATTGGTGGCTCCTGTCAGATACACAAAAATTTCAATTGCAGTAATTTGAGCTAGAAAATTAACATAAGTAAAGTAACATGACATTTCGAGACTTCAAAACATCAGGTTACTTTACTTACGTTGATTTTCTTGCTTAAATGTTGTTCAAAATAAATAGTTTTTTATTCAATACAGTAATACTGCACATTACTGTTTGAACATTGATATAATCCAAAGTGAATGTACTCCAGCCTGAATGCAAAATCCAATGAAATTCTCCGTCATTCAAAGGAAAAGCAAGGACAGGAAATGCGCACAAACGTGAGGCAATAACTTCATTTAACTTTAATTACTAAATTTCTTATTAATATTTTGATGTTGCTCATGACAAAATTTGACAGTTACAATATTCCACATCTATAATGCATTCCTCATCCAAGTTACCTCCATGTACAGTTGTAACTTACATGTATCTCTTCAGAAAGATAGCCGAGGGAAAAAAAATCAAGGAAAGAAACAAAGATAACTTTGCATACTTTGTTACTGCTTATAACCCAATTTTGGCTTTACATTACCTTTAAAACATCAGTTACACCTTCCACTTGCACTGGAGCAGGAAACCAGCAGTTCACATACTGCAGCAAGGCTTGGTGCAAACTTCTAATGACGGTCACATGGTCTGGCAGTTCAATGCTACCATAGTAATGAAGCACAGTGAAGCACAGAATGACTGGATTCAGTGTGCTGTGAATCATATCAAAGATCACACAATTCATGTACCGGGCTATGCAACCTGAAACCAGAGGAAAACTAATCAAAAATTACAAATAAAATCACTTGTCTTTGACAATAACTGATGAACATTACATAAGGTTGCTATGTTCCCAGTAGAGAATAAAAATAGTTGTCATAAACGTTTCAACTAAAAAATATTAATTGTCTAGTCTCATGCATTTTGTCTTAAAATAAGTACTCTTGGGGGCTAATAATATTATTTTGTGTGTTTCCAAAATGTAGCATGTGCACCCCTCAATTTCTAAATGAACCTCCTCTTCCTCAAAGATCAAGGAATAACTTTCAACTAATTGTATAGATATAACATTTTACATGTCAATGCACAAATGCTGTTTGCAGTTATTTGTGTTTATCATTATAGTGCATTGTAGAAGCTGGAAGGCTTACTCTACAGACATGTATATTACAACAATTGTTCAGCAAGTCCCTAACATTTCAAGGTATAATTACTCAAATACCTACACTGCACATACCTAGACTACCCACTGCTGTCTCCTCATCTGATTCATTGATCTTAGAGAGCATCTGTGAATACTGCTTTAAAGCTCCAACAAGTAGTAGACTCACTGGCAGACTGAAAAGAATCAAATCTCAGTAAGTTTTCTAATCATGATTCTACTATTTTTACAAGACAATAAGAGCAAGATAAGTACATAATGGGTGTATATTGCACGCTGTTACTGTAAGTAATTAAACCAGCAACTGTGACTACTCACATAAGGCTGCATGGGTGATGTTGAAAAAGGGGCTGGCCCATTTTATCCTAGAAACAGAAATTCAAGTAATCAAAGTCAAACCTTTTATCAGGGGACCAATTCCTTTCAGTAGAGTCCATAGCAAACTGCACCTCATTTGCCTCTTGAGCAACTGCTTCAGTCTGCATGTCAATTACAATGTCTGTGTACACGTATGGTTCAGCAGCTACTGCAGTGAATACTTCATCTAAGAACCTCAGAAGTGTCTCTCGGTGTCCTTCGTATAGTTGATTATGGCACAGGTGACTCAACCAAGTTTCTACTTCATTTCCATGAGGAGAGCTGATGACAAGCTCCATTTCACTTAGAAGCTGCAAAAAATATTTTGAAAAATGTCATCAAACACCAATGTACATGTAAAGGTATGTTAAGTCTGCAAACATGATAAGTGGCCATTCAGGCTGCAGCCTATTTTGGTTTCTGCGGCATGAAGCAACTAGCAATATTTCTACTCCCCCCTGGATGGGATGCTAGTCCATTGCAGGGTTACCCCCAGCATTAAATTCACCATTGCCCATTTATACACCTTGGCATTGTCATCCCCAGAGGCAGTGCTCCTTTTGGTCAGCACCAAGAATCGCAACCTCTGGGCTGGTCCAACACCGGAAGTCTGCAATTCACAGACTTTCTGTCAAATCTGTCAAATCTGATTGGCTGAGAATACGAAACAAAAACTCTACACATGCTCAGAAAATCAGGTCCAGCCAGAGGTCGCAATTCTTGGTGCTGACTAAAAGGAGCATGGCCTCTGGCGATGTTAATAACACCTGGGTGGAGAGAGGCACTGTGAGAGTATTAAAGGGTCTTGCCTAAGAACACAATACATTGTCCCCGGCCAGGGTTCCAACCCAGACCGTTCAAGGCGGGGATGAGCGCACTAACCATGAGGCCACTGCGCCTCCACAATCATAGACTGTATTTCTCTGTATCTTCTCTTATTTGGGGAGTAATGTGTCTTGCCCAAGAACACAATGTCCCTGGCAGCTCCTTAACATCAAACACTAAATGTCACTGCAATAAATTATTCATTTTTGTCCCCACTCCCTGGATCCATGTTCACAGTGTATAAAATTGAGCAAAACCACATACCCAGCGAAAATCAACTGCACAGAACAAATGTTTTTCCATGAGACTTTGCTGTACCCCATTTCCTACAAGATGTCTTTTCCTAAGAAACTAACCTTCCAGAGAAGTTGTTTAGCTTCACCCTTGATATCCTCACTTCTAGCTGATGTATACCATTTGAGCACTGAGTATACAAAAGATGTGGAGCTTTTACCTTTCTAAAAACATAAATTATGGAAACTTAATTATGGGTAATCACAAGAGGGAAAGATATTACGTTGACATGCATCAAAGTTCTGTTAAAAATGAAATCAGGCTCAGGTTCCCCCTAAGAAAGAGAAAAATCTGAAGACATTTCGATCATGCACCAACAAATTTAAGAGTACAGTTTAAGGGTCAAACATGATATGAAAGAAATCATCAATCTCTTCACTGGTGAGGATATGGAAAATATGGCACTCGAGACCGGGATGTTGTTTTGTTCAAATTTTACAAGTGGTATATTTTCCAGTAAAACACTTGTGAAGCCCTATACACACCCTTTAATAGTGCCTGTTACATCTTCCTCTGCAATCCTTCCTCTAAATTACATGAAATCACACCAGTGTGTACCCCTACAGCAAGTTTTCCCACCCCAAAAACTTATGGAAAAAATGCCAAGTTTTTTGACCTAATTTAACCAGACTGTATCCAAGATGATTTCATGAGATACGTGTACACATGTAGAATTTTTATATCTTTCTGGCAGAGAACATACAGTACACGTACATATACAAACGAATCTTAAAGCGTTCCAACCTCTGGTACACTTGTCAACCAAAAGGCACCACCCCTTACCAAACCTACATGTACAATGTCTTGCCTTCAACACATGTAGCTCTGCTGAAACTTAACATTGCTTGTACTGTAAATTGAAATTTGCTGGGTAATACTGACCTGCTGATACCATTTTAAGCTACCAGGCGGGGCCTGCAGTAGAATCTGCAAAGTCAACTGCTGTACAATGGGTAGCAAAGTCATCTCCTGTTGCCCTGGTAATAATTTCCTGAGGTCAAAGTTAACATGAGAAAGGACTGATGGCCATAGCATCAGAAATCCATAGATAACTTTCAGACTTTGTGCTAGCAGAACTGTGGGACAGGCTTTTTCTGAAGAAAAAAATAATTGACATACATGTACGTGCGAAAATGAAGTACATGGTACAGTGTACAGCAAACTATATTTATTTCTATTAATTTCTTTTCTTGACAGAAAACATTTCTTGCTGACTATGTGTCTCAGTAAAATAGGTAAAGACAGTAACAGTACATGTACAGTACACGTATGTAATCTTGCCAAAATTATCCCCCTAAAAATCAGCCACCCTCCAAACTTAAACAAACAACATCTTATGCACAAAAGTCAATTCAGAGATTTCTGTCCCCTAGACAATAAAAAATAGTTTATTTTTAATTTTTGTAGAATATATTATTACATTCAGGGAGTCTTGGCTCTTATTTGACCACAAACCTTCTTCTTGGGACTCTCCCTTTGCTTTTCCACTAACAAGGTTTTGCCGCAGTGAAATGATGGTTGTTACATCAGGTAGTGCCTTGATAACCTCTTCTCTAAAATGTTGCAGTAATGGTGTCTCAGCTGACTGTGACGCAGCATTTGTATGATGTGGTGGTGATGATGATGATGATGATGATGATGATGATGATGATGATGATGATGATGATGATGATGATGATGATGTTGATGATGCCAGATAATCTGCAGTATTCTGTGCTCTCTTGAGGATCAAGACTAACAGTGATAATGTTGTATGCTTCACCAGGGAACTAGCATGCTATTGAGAGAAGAAAAGCTAAATATTAGAGAATGGCCATCGAAATATGTAAACAAATGTTCTGTAACAGTGGTTTCATTAACATTTTCAGCAAGAGCGCAACTGGCTTTCACAGGCGGGCAAAACTATTTGAACTACATGTACACTTCTTTATTAATTATAAGAAAAACATTCCACTAGATGGTCACACCAGGTGGGCAAAATCCTCCTCAAAGCAGGTCAATTGCCCATTACCTGGTCCTTAATGAAACCCTGTGTAAACTGACGGTTTTGAAATGAAGCATCACACTAGAACTATTGTAAGTAATATTACAAATTACAATGCAAGGTCTTCAATCATACCCACACAAGTTTTTTTTTTTTTTAGCCAGGCAGTTTCATCTCATTCCTCCTGTGGGCATTGTATACATTCTGCCCAAGGTTGCAGTTCACGTAACTTATATCGATTGTCCAAATGATTTCAGGCAGTAATATCTTGTAACAAAAATAAACTTCTTAACTAAATTACCTGAACTCCACGACTTAAGCCTGTCCGGCTTACTCCCAAAGGAACAACTACATTGATCAAGGCTGGTAGCATTTCTGTTGACATCTTCAAACCAGATTTCCCCAGCATTTGTGAAGGCTGAGGCAGTGCCATGTAAATCTACAAAATCAAAACCAACATATTTTATAAATTGGGTCAAACCCTATGTTCACCAGGAATGAAGGGGCAAGCCTGACATGGCACAAGTTGATTCAATTCTTGTCTTTAGAGCATATCTTCATGAATACCACTACTTACTCCAAAAAAATACATGTACAACTTCTGATCTACTGCTAATATGATGGGTAGCAAGTGGTAAAACCAAGACTTTATGAGACAGGAAGACCTAAACCGTGCGAGCCAGAGACTTTCTCAGCCTTGCAAAAGAAGCCACAATTGCATCATTATAGTCAAAAAATTGAGATGGCAAGACCCAAGAAAATTGACCATGATATACAGGTATAATTATTTTGGGGGGATGAATCACTATTTACACTGTTACATGTAATAATATGAAAACCAGTATCAGCACTTTAACTCAGTTCCTGAAGCATGGGGTAGCAAATTACTTCTTCCTGTAAATGGGATATATACTAGCCAAAAACAAGTTATCCCTGGCAGCATAAAGATTTTGCTGATTTTTGTTGAGTACCAACCTCCTTAATATACAGCTCATTGGAGAGAAACTATGATACCACTGAATGAATTAAGAGCCTCACCCAACAAGAACAAGAGCCGAGCTTGTACATGTACATGTATGTACAGTGTAGCTAGAGCTCTTCGAAAGGCATTACACATACTGATCTTTAAACCTTTTGTTAAGCAGCAAAGAATCATCAGAATCACTGCCACGGCTTGTAATGAATGTCTATGGTAAACAGCAATTGAAATACTTAATCACCCATTCGAACACTCATTGAAACCCATTTCAAATGGCTTGGTGACCCATTTGTAACCCATTTGATAGCCGTTCGTTTCACTCATGTAACGGAGAGTTGTTAAAGCACGTTTTTGCGTGAAAGGTCACATATTTATTGTTCCTTGAACTTTACGTCATCATTTTCTCACCTTTGTTACCAGATTCATATTTGCAATCCATGGCATAGAAAGCCTGGGTTCATATGTTGCTGACATACTTGAAAGAAAAGGTGTGACCAAATCTTGACAGCAAGATAACACAGTGATGACCAGTTCTTGGATAAGTACATCTGTTGTTACTGAAGTTAAGCTTTGAAGGAACTTCAATAACACTGGGTTATTACTCCTGACAAAACAAAAATTACAATTAATCACACATCTACATGTACATGTACATATTACTTTACACATCTACATACATGTGCATTTAATATATAAATCTACTAGTATTGTATCATGATTACCTCTTATTGGCTATTCTTTTCACTATCTATTCTATTTTAGATAGTGTGTAGAGCTCTACATGAAAGCAGTGTGCAGTTGTTAACAAGATTGCAGTCAATTTTTTTGCATCTGCAAAGTGTCTGTGAAGAGGGTTTAGATGCAGTTTTAAACAACTAGTAGAGTTATACTAATAAGAAGAATTTGATTAATCATTATTTGCTCTACATTTCTGTGTTATTCTAGTTGACTTGGGCTGCGCCCTTGTCATCTATCACACGTTGGTATAAATCTACTAGCATTCTATCACAAATGCCGTTCCCTGATTGGCTATGCAACACACTTCCTATTCTGTGATACACAGTGAGTAGCATAGCAGTGTGCAGTTGTTACCAAAATGACGGCTGCTTCTTTGCGTTTTCGAATTGTCTGTGAAAAGGATCTGAATAAAGTTTTGACGACTAGTAGATTATACTAAAATAATAAGATTATTCGCTCTCGATTTCTGTGTGATATTTGACTAGGTCTGCGCCCACATCAACTATCGTGCGATGGAAATCTCAAGTTCATAATTTAATTGTTTAAAAGAGATTTAGAGCTTATGATCTAATTGTTAAGATAACATTCTTATTAATTAGGAATTACAGCCATATTGTATTGTGCAGTAAAGGTATGCCTAATGTCATACAGGCGAATTTTTGCCTATACGTACCTGACACAGGTACCTCAGACTCACAATAAGAGAATTCAAAATCACTCCATACAAATGAACAGACTGTACCTGGTAGCAAATGCTCCAGTAGTATTGGAGAAACAAATTCCAAGTTTGAGTGACCCACAGATCTTCAATAGCAGTTTATGGACATTGTGACACACTGTTTTATCAGATTGTTCCTTGTTGTTGTTCTCCTCCTTGGCATCCTTAGCATACTGATAAAGATTAGCCAGTTGCGAAAGGACATATGAGTTGAAGAACTGCACTTTGGTTTTCTTTGTTATCCCAGAGTTTTGAACCACCTAAAAGAAAATGCAGAATTTGTAGTTGATTTTCAGCATAACACTTAAAACACTGGTAATAGCATTGTTTTACATTAGACTTTCAGGTTTGTCAAAAATCACCATCTCCTTCATATACATCTTGTAGGTCAAAATGAAAATCAGGTTAAAATGAAATTCCTTTGTCTCTTAACCCTAATTATTCGTGGCTCATGAAGAATAAGGATTAGAAGACAAAGGAAATTGAGAATCAAACTAGATTAAAATCATTTTAACCTGAATTTCATTTTGACCTACAACATACATGTACACTGTAGCCTTGGTCAGCTATGCTGTGGGACGGTATGCATATTTGCTAAAACAACATTATGTTACCCACCTACAAAAAACCCAGTTTAAAAACCCTTCCCTAGCTAAGAGCAAGTTGTTATTTTACTTACTTGTCCCTGAAGGGTTGACAACACAGTGTTAATTACATCTGGTGCATCAAACTGAAGACCTTTCATTATTGACTGAAGGAATCCTAGGGTCAGAAAAGGTGTCGGGAAATGATTAAAACTCCACTGACAGACATTAAGTAACTTACTAAAGGTACATCTAATCTTTCCATACTAACAGATCTCCTGAGGTACCTACAGTACCATTAATTGTTTGATAAAAGACCTCAGAGTGAGTGTCAAGTACATGTACCATTGTTGATCTGTTCTTACTATTGAAGCTCTGTTTTTAGTGGACCATAATTAACTGACCTATTAAGTAACTGTAAGTTAGACTTAATACAGCTCACACCGTTTTTCCAGCTGGGTGTGTACATGTACAATAATATAGATCTTCCTTAGATGCCACATCCACAGTAAAGGGGATTGTGGAAGTCACCTACAGTCCCTACAAGAGTCTTTTTTCATATATTACTTAATACAGAAGCTTGTTTATGACTGCTTGCAAGTGTCTCCAAAACAAATTGAAGTAACTAATTTAGGGGAACATCAATTTCCAAAGGTGACAAATTTGATTGTTTTAAATGGTACACATTTAATGGTCAAAATAAACATCATTGCTGTGGTGTTGTACATACATTGAGTGGAGTATGTTGTAGACACATGGCTTCTATTAGAATGAATGTTCTACAAGGGTATTTTAAGAGGCCTATTATTGTTGAATAAATTTACATTCACATGATTTTCCATCTCCACTCATTAAGACAGCCTATACATGTATCTATGTTGCACACTACTTTTATCACGCAAAAACAGCTACTAAACTACGTTAACAAAACCTTTCTCCTCGACTGTCATTTCCTACTATCTTGTTTTTCCTCGTGAGATCCTTTTTCTTAATCCCATAATAATCACTTGGGCTAGTCCCAGTTACTCTCATCTTTTTAGTTAGTCCCAGTTACTCTCGTCATGCTTGCTACATCTATACAGTGAATGCAAACTACCTTTCAGTTCTAAAATCTGCTTCATAACAGCCAAGTCACCAAACATCAAGAATGAGAGACATAAGTATATGAAACAAGTCCTGACATCTTGCACTGACTGAGTAACAAAACATTCAAACAATCATAAATTTCTCAGAAATAAGACACTTTCACAAGCATGCAAGTGACCAGTCAGAGCTTGACACAAATAGTGGAAATGGGTTTTAGCGAGCCAATCAGCCATGGAAATACTGGTCTGTGCTATGTGCTGTGTGTATATGTGGTGGTTCAATTTTAACCTTCATGCAATTTTATATTACATAATAAAACGAAGAAAATTACCAGATTGAACCAAGGGTAAAATTGAACCCAAAAGGCATGTATTACATGTGAACATTTTATGCAAGTATTCTCATTTCCACTGAAAGAGTGCATGGGCATGATCATCATTGTCATCATCATTATCATAACCAAAATTACTTATCAAAATATAAATATGCTATCTTGCTGTATAAGGAAGTACAGATACATGCAATGAAATATTCTTATAGTCTTTCCCCACCTCTCTCTTTCCTATGACCTCTAAAACATTTAAGTACTGAGTAAATACAGAATTGATATATACTGCACCTTGCTGTCACGTTTGTTTGGTAGTGAGGAGAGGGACTTAAGGGTAAAGTCAAATGACCGTTGAACTTCCCTCGCAGCCGAGGACCCCTGTGTAACCATGGCTGTGAGAAGTTTCAAAGCAGACTTTATAACTTCAGGGGGATTTGCTGGGTTCAAACATGAATAAAGTAGACTTAAGTGACTTTGCAGGACTCGTTGTACTATTGACATCCCTGTTCTTGAGGAGAGATGGCTTTCTGCTGCAGTGAACAACAAAATACTTTCCAAGATCTCCAGGCATGTTTGGATCTATAACAAGAAAGACATAGTCGTCAAATGTCATATGGTGGTGTTTTAGCACTGTCAGAGTCTGAGGAAGCTTGTAAGAATAATAAAAACAAATGGCAATGTAGCATCATAGCAGCATTTTATGCACTTCACTGGACATAACATGAAAAATAAAAGCTACACGTGTACTTGTATATCAACTCTACCTCAAGCTGAGAAAGATTGTGTCGGCCTCCTTCTAAAATTTTGAAAATCTCCTGAAACTCTGCTCCCTCCTTGACGATGCTTTCCACTGATTCCTTATTTTGCGATCCATTTAGTGCATTCAAAAGTTTTTTCAAACCTTACAAAAACAAGCAGAAAAATCAAAGCAAACAACATGCTAATTGATCCAAGCTTCTTATCGTACATAATGACATTCTCCAGTACTATAAGATTACGAATCTTTTTACATCTGTTAATTCAGCCTTTGTAGAATGAACAAAAACGGTATTATTATGGAAAACAAAAAGTTAAAAGTGATATTTCTTTCCTAATTTAAACATACCCGCAAGTCTTGTCTGTTCTTTCTGTAACAACCCCTTCACCGTGCGCAAAAACTCACTCGGTTTGTTGTTGTTTTGCCTCTCGTCTACAAGACTAGAAGCCTTTCTCTTCCTTTGCGGCATTCCGTCTTCGTCTGCATCTCCACCTTTTCTTTTCTTCATGCTTCTTTTTACATTTGAAATCTTCCCTACAAACGTTTACACTGTACTGTAACGTGTGTGTAAAGTTTCGAGGACGCCGCCATATTGTCTACTTGCACGTGTTTCAACGAGTACTTTATATAGCTGGTATTGTAATGTCACAAATCCTCGCGTGACTCCGTAGCGTGACAGATGTGCTCCAAAGCAACGGTTTTCCCCGACTGAGGAAACATTTTCTTTGCAAAAACTGTCAAGTTTGGGGCCACAAATTTTTTCATGAGTTTGCAACGGATTCTTATGAAACTTCGCATACTTTCAAAATTTGGCATGATAAATCGAGCCATGAGGCTTACTTTTTGTTTGAATGAAAAAAATATTTAGATGAGTGTGACATCGGTAACTTACTTGTTTTATTTTGTCCAACAAAAAATTTGTAAACATGCTGATTTTTTCTGTTTATAATATTCACAGTCACTCAAGATAAGTACAGATGGCAAAACCTTTGTTTTTCAATGTGTTTTATTTTTTTGAACTTCCCTAAAGTTGAATAAATAATACATAACAAATTCTTTATAATTTCAGCTATATATACCAGTTATCAAAAATGCATGTATAATGTAAGTGTGAATTAGGACACAAAAGTAACTACAATGTTTTGCTTTGTTTTGAAAAAACGTTGTATTGCTTAGCCTGCGTCGCAGACAGTCTAAACCACCAGTATAGTGCTGGTGGACAGACCATACCGGGGATTTTGTGACACGTCTGTGTGTAGCCACCACAGGCATATTACTAGACTTAGTAGGATCAAACATCAAGTAAGGGAAAAAATTACCTCAAACATCAAGTAAGGCAAAAAATTACCTCAAACATCAAGTAAGGTAAAAAATTAAAGATGGTAAATGTCATCTTGTGATCATACTGTCAGAAGTAAATGTACTCAGTTTGCAACAAGTGATAGGACAAAGAAAAAAAACGTTAAATCCTCAACAAGTCAAAACAATGATCTTCCACAAATTGTATATTCTGTTTGGTTTTAATCAAAAAAATTCAGATTTTGTTTCTGGAGGCAAATTCCAGGAATTTTATGAGTCCCATTCCAGCTGGTAAATATATTTATATACATGATGCTTGATTTCTAAGCTTGAAAAACATGGAGATAATAAATATTGGGGACAGGGGATGAATTCTTGTCAATGGGGTATTTTCAATAGCATGATATAAAAGTAAAAGTTTTGTGCTCACTTCCAATTTCTGCCCCCACCCAGCCCCTATCAATCTAACCCTGTGTCAACTGTATATAAAGTGATTTTTCTTCAATTCTAAATTTGAGTATGAATGTATTAACATACCTTGAGAATTGTGAAAAATCAAAATCAATTTTATTATATCTAAAGTTCAAAATGATTTAATTTCTAAGAAGCTTTGTGACTATATGAGCCATCGGAATGTTGAATGCTTAATTGATCGAACACCACACTCATTCCCTCTTTAGTAGGAGAACAACAGTACAGTCCAATCTTCACTGCATTCCCTCTGGAGTCCAGATGACAAATTCGAACAAATTTCCATTCATCAGAGCTTCCGTTTGGTAATTTACTCTCAATCTATTACAGAAAGGAAAAATGTTTGATAATTTTCCAGTGCACACAGGATTTAATTGTGAAAATCAGTGGAGACTAAGCCTGGTCAATAAATGACATAGGAATCTAAATAAATTCAAACTTTAAAACTCTGGGGATAGGCTGACAAACCTCTAGGGTGCTGTCTGCAGGGAGAGGCAAATTCCACGTTGACTTATGCAGCAATTATTTATATGGCCTTATGTCCCAGCAGGGACAAAGAAGAGGGAGTGTCATGTAACAGAAAATGGAATTACACAATAAGTCCTCTGTCTCTTACCAACCCCTCAATCTGACCCCTCAATTCTTTGCTTTCATTAACCAAGATACCCGACGATAATTCGCACTTTGAAAATTTAAACCTCTCCAGTAGTGCTACTATGCAGTATATAGCTAGCATCTCAATACACATGTACAGGATTGCATTAGGCTAGCCTAAATTGCCTTCTCAGCGTAACAACAAACATATGCAAATTGCCATAAAACATCATGTCATGTTCCAGCTTACCACATAATCATCTTGTATCTTGTGAATTCTAATTGCCAATTTGTTGTTGTTCCAGGCCTGTGTTGACCAGTCACTCCAGTAGTTTGTCACTACACAACTCATGAAACATACTCCATCAACATACTCTAAACCCTTCCAAGTTTGGAAATATGAAAATAAACAACAACAACAGCGTTGAAGTCAATAAAGGATCCACAATCTGGAAATGACCACATCACCAGAAGTCTACAAGTCTTTGGCACGTGCACAAGTCTTGCGCTACGTTTCCTTGAAACTTCACACAGAATTTTCTTCAGTGCACGTTTGACGTGCTGCTCTTTGAATCATGCGTACTAACATTAATATTTCAACTGATGAGGACTCAAGCACCAGCCAAAACGTCTTTAATGAAACATCAAAAAATAGTCAGTGTCAAACCATTATCTTACAATGTTTGCTCCTGACTACCACTACCCTATTTTAATTTAAACAGCAACAACACTTCTAAATCTGACCAACTAAGTTGCAAACGCTTGCTATCTTATAATAGACCCTTCAATTTGGTTTATTTTCTATAGGAAATTTTATGGAAGGCTGCAAATAAGGACAGAGGCGCAGAGACATTCTTAACATTTACAGTTTTACAAAAATTTCCCAGATATGTTGCAAAGGTTTCTATTCCTTATAAAAGATTAAAGTCAGGGTTATTTTACAATGCTTGAAAAGGACTAGTAAATGTGATTCACATAACCACAAAACAATGTCTTACGCAGCATTAGCAGGTAATACTTACTGTCTTTATCCAATGATCACCATCTACTCTTATCATTATACCAGCCTGCGGATATAAACATCATACTACTAAATCTCACAATTAAGACTCAATACAGCTGGTAGAATAAGGTTGTGAAAGAAGTGACAGCTTACCCCTGTATAAAATTAGGTTTGCTATTCAGGAAAGAGAAGATGGTCAGTGATCATGGATTTCAAACAGAACTTTTTCTAAAATCATGAGTAGTTTTGGTATACGTGATGAAGAGATAACTTCAGTTGTGATTCAGAGATCCAGATGCCATTGACTAACCTGATCAAACTGGTTCACAGCTGTTAGTTCAAATGATGTCTCTATGATGCTATTTGTCTGTTTGACCACAAGATGAAGCAAATGCCCATTGTCTTTAATGATTTCTGGGTTGTAGTAAGTTCTAATTTAGATAAAATAAGAGTCAGTTACCTTATTTCAGGAATTTCGGAACACTGAAAATGTCCTAAGGCTTACAATTAACAGTCTGATATTATTGTGAAATAATGCTTTTGGAATAGATGGCATCCTGCCAATGCCACTTTCTAACTCTAGAAAGAAGCCTAACTCTGTAGAGAAAATTGCTGGTAACCCACTTAGCACAACATCCAGCTAGTGTCCGCTTAGCATTGCATTCTTGTGTCATATCCATTTAGCATCCCACTTCATTAAGGTTACTTCAACCCTTCACGGGTGTCCTCCAGAAAAAAATTCATATGCGCACTGTCTTGAAGGAAACCCCCACAAACTATATATCAATAGAAAGGTTATAAAATGTAGAATTCAATAAAATTATATTCTTTTTTGATGACTGCTTTCCTAAGGCGGCAAAAGCCGTTAACGCCAAAACAACAGACTGAAATTCCGGCGAATTAATTGGGTATCAAATGCAGTCGTTGATGCAAAATAACTGTGCAGTGTTAATCACAAAGCATCAATCTCTCAAAGCATGTCAGCATTTTCTTTCATTTCTATTGGTTATCTTTTTATAGATCTGTCAAGTTCCACTATCAAAAAATTCGCATAACATGTTGCGTTAGAGACCGCCACAAGAAAAGTATTTGAAATAAGAGAATTCACTGACACACTTTTGTTCCATATCTATCAGTGAATGTTCTGGCCAAATTTCAAGGAAAACTGTCGATTCTACATACCCTATTAATTCATTTAAAGAGGAGGGATTCTCTCAAAAAACGAGTGCAAGTTTTCGCCTTGTAAAGATTTATAAACATGTCACGCCTTCTCAGAGGGACATGTCAACTCAAAATGCCGCCAGCCAGTGAAATAACAGAACCCCTAGTGTTCAGAGTAAGGAAAGTTGAGCTTCGTGATAAAGCGATAGTGTTACAGTCACGTTTTAGGTGCATATCTTTTAGGCCGGTGGTCAACAATAAAGGGCAAAACGGAGAAAAGCGATGTGCAACAAGACAAAAAGAAACTTAAGAGCAATTGCCGAAGTGTGATTACAAAAAGGCATTCTTGACTGACATGAAATCTCAAATTGAAAGTATTTGATATAGGATCTCTGGATTAAGCCATTTGCCACAAAAAGGTCGCCGAGGAGTCCATGCCTTTTGGGGATTATGACACCTTGACGGTTTATTAACTTTTGTTAAAAAACCTCTTTTTCCCAATAACTCACGCACGTTTTAACATGTTATTTTCATTTTTTGGAAAATGTTACCTTGAATAATGAACTTTAATTTGGTTGGAAAAAAGAAAATTTGGAAAAAGTAGCCCCACGAAGGTTTAGAGTAACTTTAAGAAGAAACTGTTGCAAATTATCTGTACCTTTGATTAAGTGTGCCACTTTTGACAATTCATTACCATGAAACTTAGACCACAAGAGAAATTCTTTGCACATTCTAGACCAAAGCTTTGAGCTCCAAGGTCAACCTTTTTAAGCTAAGGATGCCAGTGTATGTGAAAGACTACAATGGTATGCTAGATGCTTTGCAAACCCAAGTCAGAGAACAAAAAAGGGCTAAACTACAGAATACCCGGCCACTTATTAGCATCTCATTGAATAAGAATAGCAACTATTGTTATATACCTCATTCTTGAAAGCACACTGGCACATGTAAATGAAGTGGCCGGGTATTCTGTAATTGCTCCCAAAAAAGCATTAACTGCAGTGTACATAAAAATATTTTGGCACAAACCTTAAGATAGAGCAATAAAAAGAAATAATTCTTAAAGTGTTTCACTTCGATAATATATGATGCTTATTATAAACAATTCGTTAAAACAAACCTCTTCCAAAAATCTGTTTGTCCTTTCTGAAAAGAAGGACACCATTTTAATATGATGTATTATGGAAATTCAGCAAACTTGGATTGGCATGCCTAGCTACTGCTCCATATCCAATCTTTAATCTTGAGCAAACTCAAAAGTATTATAACCATGCAAATTCTGATCTTCATAGGAATATTATACCAAGAACCAAGCAAAGAGAAACTCAGCTCTACCTTTTAAAGCTTCTTAAATAAGTCAAATATTATCAACTGAAGGAACAAGTTTATTCTACAACGTTGTCTAGTACGTAAGCGTCACTTTCAACCCTCTTTGACTTTGGCCTTAAATTTTCTCGTTATCAGAATTCATGGTTTTTCCAGCTAAACCGGGTGAAATGCTATTGAGAAGATCTTAATTACTTGAGCTCATCTGTTGATGACCCTAGGAGATACCGATTTGTAGACCTTAATTGGATGTTATGCATAATTTACTATTACTAGATATGGGGACATACCGATAAAACTTTTAATCCTGTGTCGCCATTGCAGCGTAGTTTATACTGCTGTGGTGGATTATACCAAAGAACATCTGGACCAAGCTTTTCCGAGCTGAAATTTAGAGATAAACAAAACTGCTCCCCAACAGCCGCCATAATCAGCGGCTTCACTGATCGCAGGCTCGCATGTGGAATCGAATGTGGCGCGACTAGCGCAGCGAAACCTCTTTTAACTTCTTTTCCTTTGACTGAGGGGAAATTTTCTGATTACGTATACAGATCCTTGCACGCGATTAATTCAAATCGGAACTGACATTCCAGCTTCTATCCCCGAATGATCCACGGCCTTTCTTTCCTTCTTTCTTTCAGTTATTTTCGTTTGTTACGCTACTCAAACCCGGTTTTCTCCTACCCAACAGAGCGGTCTAGAAATATAGGCGTAGGTAAACAGGCTATGTTTAAGTCGGATTACGCACAAAGCAGAACTGTCAGATCAGGACACCATTGCCACCCGGGTGGAATCCCATATAAAAAGGACGGGGGTGCTCGTCGGAAAGTTCGAAAACAACCCCTAGAGTGTACCATGATAATGTTTTGTGGGCGTGGCTAGAAAATTCTTTCACCCCTATTTATAATATAACTGCAATTTCAAACGCTAACTTTCTTGTCAAGAGAAATCTTGTAAGTGAATCGGCGCTTAGAAAAACAGACTAACAATAGAACAAGTTCTTCCATGAAAATCATTGGTTTAATAGCCAAGGTGAATGAGTTTTGACACCAGTAAGTAAATAGTAAACATCACTATAACAACAGATACAATTCGTCAGGACAAACGCACACAACATTGAATTAAAAAAAAAAATTAATTCTCTTTGGCCATTAATATTTTAAGTTGCTTTTGACCTAGTTCAAACGTAGTCTTTTGGTCCGGCCCACTCCACAATATCTCGCCCTGGATTCCCCTATCCTTTCCGTCTTCGCATCTGTTTTCCAAAATTTACCTTAAAACACAAATATTTTGCGCTCGGCTATTCAACGATGCTGTCGAGCCTAGATGCGACGCGACTAAGATAATTCATTACTGAACGGCTAAAAGAACAAAGATATGAACAATACTGTTTTAATTTCTAGTTTTCCAATCTCTCCGCAAAATGATGCTTGAAGGCTAATGCCAAAAACCTACACGTGTATAGAACAAGCGTTGTTGTATAGACAGAAGTAGACTGAAAAACCTGATGTGTTTCCCTCATCGCGACTTTCGGTCAAATGAGCGAAGCACCTCTACATGTAAGGACATTTTCTGTCTAAATAAACAAAATGGTTTCAGAAAATGACTACAAACTGAACTGACTTCGTTGAAGTAATCTGGGAAGGAGTCAGAATGTTCCGCGCGCGCTGCGTCATAAGACAGTCACTGTGACGTCGTTTTTCACTTCGCTCTTTTTCACGGAACGAGCAAGTTGCGAGTTCATCGTGAGAAAAAAGAAGTTTTGTTGGCAAGCATGAAGGTGATATTTCCACTTTCGGCGCTGACATTTTTCTTGTTTTTAGCGTATCTTACGCACCCTGGAAAACGAGACGGCAAGTCTTAGCTTTAATGCGTTTCATTTCTATTCATGTTTTCTTTTTTTCTTTTTTGTCGCTCTAAAACTTTACCCTACACTCTAACAACAAGCGTTTTTCCCATTATTGATACTCGTGTTTCTAAACAAATCATGTAGTTGTTATCCGCTGAATGCGAAAGAAACAATTCACCACAGTCTTTAAAAACGAGAAGTTTGCTCTTGATTCTGGGGAAAGTTAACAGACAAAAGTTTTTTTCACTTTTTAGAAAACATAAACAACTATGGTTGTCATGGAAATCTTCACGTGGGAACTTGCGCACGAGCGTTCTTCCGTTTTTTCTCTGTAAAGCGCGCGCTTAAACGGTTGCATTTAAGTTCACTCCCAGCTCAACGCCACTGTATTTTTTTGAAACCGTTGTTCTGTTCTTTCTATTTGTTTGTTAGTGGACAAACAATTGTTTAGTACAGTACTCACGCTTCCTTTTGTTTTCTTTATTCTGACCTTTTAAACTACTCCTTCAAGTGAAAAAGCTTCTTTGTTTTAACCGAGATGCATAATGAGACAATTAATGTAAATTCATCTTCACAGAAACTCCACAATCTGTTGAGAAACAGGATTTCTTCTTCAAGGATTTTATCCATGGTACGACCATCACTGGAAGCTGGATTAATGAGGTGGGTGAATTTGTAAAAACCTGGCGCAAAGCCATACTGCATTGTTCTCTGTTTGTTTGGCCGGTTGCAATTGCTGTTGTTGTTGTTGTTGTTGTTAATTTTGTTGTTGTTGTTGTTGTTGCGCGGCGCGTTATGTTGTCCACCAAATTTTGATTGCGCTGGACTCCGTATCTATTGGTCCGAGCTCCGACCCCACGGTGCCTCACGCCATCCTGGTGTATAAAAATTTAATGCTGGGCCGAGGGTAACCTTGCGATGGATTATTATCGCATCCTTGCAAAAGTAGAAATACTCCTAGTCGCTGAATGCTACACAAACCGACATAAGCTCCTACAAGAATCGACACTGGTCTTCCCCATAAATTTCTTCAATTTACCTTACAGCGAAAAGAGAGACCATCACAATGATCATGGCGGTCACTTGAAACCCGATAAAAGAGAAACGTCATTTGCAGGACCAGGAAATCCCCCCTCCTCCCCCCTCCCCCCTCCCTCCTCCCGCTTCCCCAATAGTATGCTAATATTACTATTTTCTTGTTACAGGATTACGTGGTTAAGATGGAAATCAACTCCATCAGACTGGACATGAAATTGGTTTTCGAATTCACTGAGAACATAGGCTCGGCAGATATCAACAGCTCACCCGAACATGGCAAGGTATTGAACGTTCATCTTTGCGAAATGAGGTTGATATATTTCTCTGTCGTGAAAATTTAGTAAGTCTCATATTTGTTGACAAGCTTTGGTAAGAAGTTCTCAGGTAAGAATAAGTAATCTGTGTGCCGGAGAGCTTTTAATATAACTTTCACACCTAGCAAACTATAAACATTGGTCTACATGTAAGACGGTTTTAGAAATCTCTTGTCATATCTATTGGCAGATGCACAAGTTCAAAGGATGTCCTAAATATCCCCGAAATGCCACGTGTCAGGACTTCGAATCATTCAGACCCAGGTCTCCTGGATTGATCGCAAGGGTTTGGGACTTTTCATGGGCAACGATGACAGGTGCACAGAACAAATGTTATGGCATTACGGTGGCAATGGCTGCTGGGGTCTGGAATGGAGTGACATGGTTGGCCGAGAGGATCTGGAATAAAGTTATATCGTTGGCTGATGGGATCTGGAATAGATTTTCTTGGATGGCTGACAGGGTCTGGAATGGAGTTACGTGGCTGGCTACTAAGGTCTGGAATGGAGCTACATGGCTGACTGATGGGGTCTGGAATGGAGTTACATGGCTGGCCGATGAGGTCTGGAATGGTGTTGCATGGCTGGCTGATTTGACCTGGAATGGAGTTACATGGCTGGCGGAGTGGATCTGGAACGGACTTACATGGACTGGAAGACTGTTTGTTCCTGGCAACTATGTAACTGATGGTGTTGTCAAATTCTATTATGGATATTTAGACAGTAAGTGATAAAGAACCTAGGTGATCGCTGTGATAATAATTCGACTGATTTGTGAACAAGTAGCTAGTGGAGCATCGCCCAATATATTAATAATCTAGTGAACATTACTGATCCCGTTCTGGTTTCTACTATGCTATTTGTTTTTTCATTTAAGTTCAGGTCGTTTATTTCCTCTTTGAGTGAAAAAAAAAATAACGAAAAAGGAAAGTAAAGAAAAGCAGGAGATATCCTGCTACACGTACAGATTAAGGACCGTAGATGTTTTCGTTGATAAAAGCAGTCAGTTGTGTTGTTTTTTGGTATTGTCAGATCTTAAAGTGCCTATGAAGTAAAAAATAATTGCTGCTCATTTGAAAGGCTTTTCAAAGTAAAGAAGAATGGCCTTTCCCTTTTTGCAATATCTTTTTTCGTTCTAGAGATATTTACGTTTTTGGATTATGCAAATGAGGAAATTGATGACGTCATAGGTGGTTCCACTTGAACAGTAAAGCACTGAATCAAGAATATCTCTAGGAATATTGGAGCAGTGTTCTTCAAACGTGGCACCACAAATGTGCATCACAGAAGAAAGAGAATAACACCTTCTGTGTTGTTGCCATGGCAACACTTTTGGCTCCAGTCTCTTTCTGTGAAAAACCAAATATGCCAATTTGTGACCCTTCAAAAAGGGACAGAGGGTCTTGCTCGGAACACACATGATTTCCATATTGTCTTAACTCTCCCCATTAGATTGTTGGGAGTAGATGATCCTTGTTTAAGATAAAATCTGGTAATGTTCGTTTTAATTGAAACAGGACCAGGGGCATAACTGCTGTCATGGCAACGGCACAACGGGTGCCATTTTGTTTCTTTTGTGATATACATTTCTGGTGCCAAGTTTCAAGAACACTGCTTTAATATTTCTAGAGATATTCTTGATTGAGTGTTGAACTGTTTTAGTGGAACCACCTATGACGTCATCGCTTATAATACAAAAACGTGAATATCTCTAAAACGAAAAAAGATATTCCAAAAAGGAAAATGCCATTCTTCTTTACTTTGAAAAGCCTTTCAAATCAGCAGAAATTATTTTTTATTTCATAGGCACTTAAACAACGAAGTATAGTTGGCAGAAACGCAGAATTCAATT
Source organism: Orbicella faveolata (assembly GCF_042242905.1). Lineage (NCBI taxonomy): Eukaryota > Metazoa > Cnidaria > Anthozoa > Scleractinia > Merulinidae > Orbicella > Orbicella faveolata. Next base: position 20,455,106 of record NW_028301539.1, read on the forward strand.
ATTTTAAAACAACATGGCGAGTTCCGTGCGTAAAACTAGAAGAGACTGAAAAAGCGCTCCCACTCAATACGCCTCTATCATTTTGGTTTCTTCTGCCTTACACTGTTAGTTATCTGATTTATACTTTTTTCCCCACAGGTCATGTGAATCATATTGGAGCTCGCATTGCTGCCTCCACTTGGCAAGATGTCTTCTACATGATGTCCGCTGTTTTTGTCGTGAATTTTGCTCTCCTTGTCATTTACTTGTTGGTTACACGTACAGTCCACTTCATTCGACGACTATGGTGAGTTGCTTGACGGAACTTCTGTTTTAATCGCCATTTAATATCTTTCCCAGTCTACTCTCGATATCGACAGCGTGACGTTAGAGCTTTCCAAAAGACACTCGCCCCAGACCTCCAATATATAGAGGAAGAAAAGAAAGAGATTGCAGGTGATTTTCGAAAACACCAAAAATCAGCCAGTTTCTGGAAATGATCCTATATATAAAGGTCAACACTTAGAGCATTAACGACGAAAACTGTACGAAACCACGGCCAGTTTCTTTGAAGAAGAGATTTTGAGCGAATTAGTTGCGTGTCGCTAAATTTTGACCTAGGCCGGAAAAACGTGCCACACCGTGCACATCACAGAAAACGCAAATAATACAATAATCGAACGAAGCAAATGAAAATTTCCACCGATTCTAAGCGCGGGAAAATAAGTTAAGGCCAGAAGGCTTTGAATTTGACTGGATTTTGATTGATTGCTCCAAACGACTTAAGTTGGTAGATTCATCGTTCGTGTGCTATAATCTGATTGGTCTCTTTTGTTTAAGTGACCCCGGACACAACAGCTGCAATTAAACACATGCTGTTTGATTTGATCAGTTATTGATATTGCCAATTGCAAACCCACAGGTATTAAAAGTTACTCAGGTTACGCAAACTGTCTAATTTTACTGGTTGTCTTTTTGCAGGCAAGCTCGCAAAGACAGGATAACTGCGGCCAATTTGCCCCCTGCCCCAAAGAAACCAATATGGCGACCAAAGCCCAAGAAAAAACGAAGAAAGAACAAGAATGGCTGGTAGCCGTCAAGGCGCATTTGAATTATTCACTTTTTTCGTCTGGAAAAAAAATTGTCTGAATTGTTCTGTTAATAATAATGTTAAAGTTCTTTGAAGAAAACGAAATAAACAAAGTTATTGGAAACCAGAAGAATTTTATTGGGATTTTGTTATTAAAGTTGGACGTATTTTTTATCCTATGGTTCGGTCATGTGCTCAACATCCAAACTTATAACCCTTTGTTCACCACTCACTCACCCCTAACAATAGCTTTATTCCATCATCTTTTCAGTTATCGTCAAGGGATAATACAGTTGTGAAGGGATCAACGGGCTGGCTGCTGCCCGAATTAAACCCGTCACATGACGACGAAAGATCTCATAAAAGACCGCGATCTCAGTTGACCTCAGTTGTGCATCGTCAAAGCATTATAAACAAATTCAGCGTACACGTAAGCACTAGCTTACGTGATTAGGACTTTACTTTTTTCGGAACAAACAAACCGAAATAGTAAAATTCCCGTCAGAAAAACTAGGATAAACAATCGTCCGTTTCTAAAACGATATCGGTTTCTACAGTGGTTTTCGACAGTACAGCTTTGGGAAACAAATTAAAGCCCTTATTATATGGTTAGCAATATGAACCGAATCCTGCGCTGTGATTGGCTACCCGTGCGAGCAAATGGCGCTATCTCGCCTGCTCGGAACTACCCGCTGTGTCCCGCAAGAAATAGTGTTCTTTTTTTCTATATAATAGGTTCTTTATCGACCAAGCTTGTTCGGTCAGGATGGCTTGATATTGACCTTGTTCTTTTTGGCGTGTTTGTGGACCTCGACTCCACCTCGGTCCATAAACACGCAAGAGAGAACAATAATCCAAATCATATCCAGCCATCTTGACCTGACGCTTGGTCAATAACCCATAATATATAGATTTAGCCGAGCCTAAAAGCAGAGCTCCTGGGCTGGGTTGTTGAAGGCCCGATTAAGCTAAACCAAGATAGGCGAGAATTTTAATTTGAGTTTTGAAACTTTACGGTGGAGTTTTCCATTTCTGTTGTTTGGCCTTCTGTTTTGAGTTTCAATTATCTTAAGGTCCACGTAGGTAGGCTCTTACCGATAGTGCTCGTAAAAAAAGCATTAAATGCTTAAAGCAGTGCTTGCTTTTTGCCAAAAAAGTGCTAAAATAATGCTAATTTTTTTAAAAAGTGCTCGTGGGTTACATATAAATGCTCACTTTTTTCCGATTTTTTTGAACATAGAATATTACATTTTTCAGATTTTCAGTTACATTTTTCAACAACAAAATGTAACGATCAATGTTTTTTTTTTTCCGTTAGTCCATTCTGGCTGACTTCCATTGTTGCTCGATGACAACGTGGATGACGCCATCTTGGAACGAGTGTGATGGACTGGGTTTCTAGAAGGCAACCGCTGACCCATCAAACCTATTCCCCTGGCCTCCTCGGCTCCTTTGACTAAAATGAGGGCAAAATGCATCTGGGAGGCTTTGGACGCCATAAATATAGCCAGATTGTGCTTTTTAACACAAAATTATACAAATAATCAGTCGAAAATCAAAAATAATGCTAGCAGTGCTTTTTGGGATAAAATGTAAAAAAAAATGCTCGCGAAGCCAAATAATGCCAAAAAAAGTGCTAGCACTATCGGTAAGAACCTGATCTTCAAAATACACAAAAAGCAGTGAAAAACATTTGTATACAAGAAAAATTATACTTCGGTTAACTTTTATAATCCTGGGTTAGCGTTAACCGACTTCCGAACAACCCGGCTAGCAAGTTAACCTGACCTGACATGAGCCCGCAATCTAATCGGAAACGAGCACATGGTCAGCGGTCAACTTAAAAAAATACGTGACCTTTATGAGCTCTAAACTTGAGTCTGAGATATGGTCACGTGATACTAGTCAGCGGAAACCTTGTTTTGACAGATGTCAATTGACCAGTACATGGATGTTCAATATCAAAGAGCTACGCTACAAACCGAGGATGCATGTCTCTGTCGACCTATTAGCTGGAGTATGGCCGCCATGTTGGGCAACTCCACCGTCATCGTCGTGCGTACGCGCCCACGAGCAATACCGCTAGCCATGAAAACCATGAGAAAATTCATTGTTGGGTCTCCTTTTCTTTCCCGTATGAATATGGGGCTCCGCTTGGCGGCCCTTCGAGGCGCCAGAGCTCCGCTATAAACTAATAACGAAATCAATATAATGAAGGAAGGAAAAGATTCGTTTACAGATATAGAGTTTAACCTACTAAACCTTTATTTCTCGATGTTCTACTACATAACTGGTCAGTTAAATGCGTCAAATACAAAACCATATTTATAGTGTTCTCTTTCTACATTTAATTCAATTTAGACAGTGCAATAGCTTGCCTAAAAAACCCTTCCCTTCACAATGTAAATTTATAATTATGTCTTAAATTATGATAATAGGTATTTTTACATTGTAAATGTATTCCCGAGTATCCCGGTATCGCATTCTTCGAGCTACTGAAATGAAACGATATACAGTCTCTCAAATTTGCCCTGTTATACCGTCATATTAGTACGATTAAATCAGGTCAATAGTTTATAAAACCCGTGAGAGTGGTCCTATTTCCGTCCTCTTAAACTTTTAAAGATCCTGCTTTCTAACATGGCCGTCGGAACAACACTAACTAATACACCAAATGGATTTTCCTCTTTCGTAATTGGGCGGGTAGGGGGTTGGGTTGGTATACGCCTTCCAAGAAACTACTGTTATTTCACTAAGACTTAACTGAAATTCGGAAAACTCGTCGAAATATCGCCGAAATCGTAGACTTTCCGATTCTCTTTACCCAATCACAGACTAGTGCAAGTATTCGTGAATCACTCCGAAAGTTGTGACGTGAGTATGCGCCGTATTACTACATTACAATACAAGTTACTTTTACAACGAGCTACACGCCTTCGTTTTTTATGAGCGAAAGTCAACTCGGCTGCGAAATGTTCTCGTCGAGTTTTCTCTCAAGCAAAAGGAGGGCTCTGCAAAAATTCGCATCATATACTTAGTTTTATGTAAAAAAGTTTGCATCAGTTTTCTAAAGTTGAAATAAAGTGATAAAACAATATCTATTCGTGTTTCCATAGTGAAAGTGGGAATAGCTTGCAATTAAGGCTAATACAAGCCATTCTCGTTTGTAGTTGAGTAATTCTCCTCATTGCTTCCACTGCAAGTTCATTCTGGAGAATTTAACATAGCTTTAGCACTAATTCAATGAATCTTTAAAAACTATTTTTCAGATCATGTCGAGATCCTCTCTCATACCGACTCACAATTCCCCTAAATTTCTTACCCTCTGAGGAAATATTCTCAAATTATGATTTCCCCGCTAATTGTTATAAAATGCCATATATGGAGCCCACTCTTCGCACGACCTCGCACACTAATTGCTTCACTTTGGTATCAGTACCAGTGGAAATAAGGCATGTCACCGCGGGAAAAACCGCTGGCAGGACGGCCTTGAATTGCAGCGTGGGTAAATTCAAAAGAAGTTCAAGCATGGTTATAACTAGATTTGTCCAAATGTTAACCTGAAATAGTTCGTCTTCTTTTCTCTTTAAGAATTGTCTTTCAAACTCTATCATGCGGATATCTTCCTCCAGGAGATGTTGATAGTGTTTCGATTTCGGATCCCGCGGGAATTTCTCCGTAGCGGAGAGTTTCCATCTTGCGAGAGGAGAATGCAAAGGTTCTTCCGGATACCCGTTGCCCCAGTTTGAAACATCGCGAGCCGGAGATGACGTAGACGACAAGGAGAAACTTCTCTCCAGCTCAACTTCGTACGACATGTTCCCCTGCGCTTCACTTTTGTATTGATTATAAAGACGAACGTATACGCTGCTCAACTGATCACAAGCTTCATTTAGTCGCCGCACAATCCAGTCCACGTTCCGATCGCCTTTGAGCAAGTCATTGTGGCTGCGCGCGGGGCTGTTGACTGATTCCTCTTTGACGACATCGTCTTCTTTCTCTTGGGTGTTGGTTACACGGTCCCCGGTCAGAATGCGCTTTATGTGTGAACTGGAGAAGTGTTCGCCACTGTGCCTGCAAATCTGGAACAGCGTGTGAAGGTAGCACGTGAACGCAGTCGTGGACTGCCGCAGGAGATTCGCAGGCGCGTCCAACTTCGCCAGCTTTTGTATCAATGACCGCAGACCAGGTCTAGCATTGAACTCGTACGCGACAGTGTGTGACTCCATCAGACAATCAAACAACACTGACAAGTTAGCTGGTGACAGGTACGAAAGGAGACCTGGGAGATTAGCCTCAGAGCCTTCGTTGTTAAAGTTTTCCACAGACGAGGCTGGGCTGCCTGGGTTCGAACTCTGCGCCATGACACTGTCTGCATTGTCGAGGAGAATGGAGCCGAGAGTCTGTAGCAAGAGCTGATGGGATAGCAGACTGACCAATAAACCGCGCAAAGGAACCCTGGGAATGAGTGAATGAGAACGAGGCTGTTACAAACTAAACGACTACTAATCCCTAGCTCTCCTCTGGGAGAATAGGGCCATAAAACTAAACGACAAAATACTCTATTTCCTATTGCTCAAAAGCCTTTCCTCTCTTTTAATGCTTACTCCCAGTATCTAGCAAAACGAAGTTATTTATTAACTAACCTATCGGCATTCTCTGGCTTCTCTTTGTTTTCCACCGAAGACAACACGAAGACATAGGACCGCTGATCATCTTCTTCATTCGCGGGCCCAGGAGTGTCTTGTTTGTGAGTGGAAGACTTGTCAACTTGGCTGTCCAGCAGAAAGACCTAAAAAGGTGGAGAAAGAGGAACGAAAACTAGCTTCGACCACAACTGGCTTGGTAGCTAGAATTTGGGTATGAGGAACTAGAAGCAACAAAGGGCTAACGCTAGCTGAGATCTGAAGTAGGCGATTTGAGTAAACTCTATCTTGGTAAGTAAAAAAAGTTAATTTACAGATTCACTCCGCAAAATTATAGCCAGGTCACTTCCCATTTCGTTTTTGTCCTCAAGTGTTAGTAGAGACTTGCCTTTCCGTTACCTTCAGATGGTCAAAATGTGTCGAAAAACTGCGCGTTTTCATACGGATTGTCTGATGTTGACGTATAGATTAAAATTTGTGTTTTAATAGGAACTAAATGTCCAAGAAACTAATTCCAACTGGTCGGACAATTGGCTATCAAGTTTGGTTACAGTCGAGGGAGGGTCTCTAAAATAACGAAATGGTAGTGGCGCGTGTTTTCGATTCACTACTTAGATACTCTTGTCCATACGTACACAAAATAACTGATTTTCTTCGTTGCGGTTTACTTTGAAGTTCCATGCTTTTGCTAAGGACAGAACTCGAATTCATTCGAATAATCAGAAATATTTTCAACTTCAGATAACCAACCTGCTCCGCCACTTGCTGTAGTCGTATCATATCGGCCGTTATGACGTCACGTCGCGCGACAACCCTGACCGTCATGCCCTCGTCGCCGTAAACACTGAATGATCCCGGCTGGAAGCACGCTACCATGTCCCTAAGGTTTGATAGGGTAGTGTGTACTGCCTCCCTGAGGCCCTCACTGACAATGAGCCATAGGTCCTCTGTGAAGACAGGCCCTCCGGAGAGTAACAGGTGCCTGGATAGAGAGAGAAACAAAGTGCAAAGGCGTTATTTGGTGTGACTTTGGCTTGAAGAACTAAGAGTTTTTCTCCAGTGACACTGTCACGTGTCAAGTACAAAACTTGTTGATGTCGTGATAGCTGTCACGCCAGCGTTTCACCAGTTATCACGTTACGTCATTACATAGCTTAGCGAGTTGAGAGAAGATTGCGACCGTACCTGACCAGTGCCTCAGAAAACTTTATCTCGTGTGCCTCGCTCACTGAATGAGTAGTTTTAATTACCTTAGACAAGAACATCCAAGTCTGGCTATTCCTTCTACAGGTTGAGAGACACATTCTAACAGCAGATCCAAGGTTTGCTTGATCATTCCAGGAACACACTCTGCCGCGCCTGAAGTGTTGAAGCAGTATGAAACATTAGACGTACTTGAAATCACGTCCATTGTTTTGCGTTATCTCAGCGCTATAACCTAGATAAAATTAGTTTGTGAAACTTCTACAATGTGCTTAACAGAACAAAGATCATGCTTCATGGTCTGCCTTAAACCAAAAGGAATAATCGAATCTTGGTTCACACTGCTTTTAGTTTCTTTCCGCCATGTCCATATCTTTACTTTGAGTTGTTATTAGTTAATACTGTGCTGAAAGGCTGTTTATTTATGTCGAAGCAGTTACTAGAAGTGGGCTTCGTGGCAATATCTGTCCTAGGTCCTCATGCGAAACCTTGCGTATTTGGATGAAATCTGATTACTGGTTATCATTGCGATGTCTATAAACAAAGAAAGCCAACTTACCTTGAACGCTTAAGAACTGTCCCAGCTCTTCTACAACCAGTTCAGTTACGAGCCCACATGCGTGCTTAAAGTTACCCGCTGTACTTTCCCAGTAGCTCCCATCCCTGTTACCGCGCTCGACCCAGGACTCAAGCATCGGCAGCAGGAGATTGGTGACCACGTAGATAGAGAAGTTAGGGCCTGGCACGGTGATAATTGAGCGCAAAATATCGAACAAGACCTCTAAAGTTTGGGGCTGAAATTTGCAAGGACACTGTGCGACCACCTTCGTAAGCCCCTCCAGCAAAAGGAACCATACGCGCAGTACTCCCGTGTCATCGATTGACGCAATCGAAGCTGCTGACGTCATAGTTGGGCTTTGGGTTTTTGCTTTCCGATTGGTTGATTCGCTTTGTTTAATGGGACTTGAAGTGGGACTCGGGGTACCTGGAAATTCTGAAGAATGGTCCACCAAACGAACAGCATGTGATCCATGAAAGACCAAACTCGAAGGCATGATGTAGATGGATGCCAACTTTTTCGACATGCCCAGCAGGTACTCTAAGGCCGGTAGGCACATCTCATTGACTGTTCCCACGTCACTGTTCGGGTTGCTTTCGGAATCAGTTCGGCTGCTTTCGTAGTTGTCGTTGACGCCCGAGCCACGTACGAACATGAGAAGGGTCTGGATGCACTGCACGGCGGCAGATGCGAACACCGACGAATTCTTGTTCGTGAGAAAAGCCGAGAGAATGTCAAGTATCTGATGAGGTCTACGGTCTTGTTCTACCCCGTCCGTAAGCTTGCGAGAAACCACTGGCATGTTTCTCAATGCGGAGAATACAGGTCTCCAGCCAGACTTGATGCTACTTAAATGGGTTTCTACCAGTTGGCAAAGCGTTGTCAGTATCTGTCGAAAAAAGTAATATTTAATTGAGGAATATGGCACAAATTCAGAAACGTTTGCGTTGCTATTCGTGGATACTTTGAAATCCAGGTGGAATAGTACAGCCTCTAGCGCTGGAAGGGTAACTGTGTTATGTTCATTGGCAAGACACTTTTCTGTTACATAGCTTCTCTTCACAGAGATTATAAGCAGGGGCTGATGAACTGTTAGGAAAACATGGGAAAACGTGGAGGGATGGAGTGGTGGGGAATGGTGGGGGAGAGGGGGGGGGGGGGGTGTTATAGGCTGTCTCCTGAGCGGCCTAGTATCCATTCATCTATACTTCTAAGCACTTCATTCTACTAGGTGACTCAGAAAAAGCTTCCCTGGTAAGATTCCAATCCTATTTTCATTGTAAAGCCACACTACTGGTTTGTCGTTCTCATTATTTACCTGTTCTTGATCGTCTTCACTGCAAGATGGTGAAGACAATATGCCGTCAAACGGTTTAAACAGCGCCTCGTGGAACCAAAAGTGAGGGAGCTCGCTGCGGTTGCTCAGGAGCTCTGTCATGATATCGTGAAGGGACGTGATTGCTAGTTTGGATATGTGCCTGTCTTTGTGAGACGCAGCCTATGGAGATTGAAAAGATGTCAATACAACATTTTATGCATTGATAAAAGTGTTTCAATGTTTCAATATGAGACTCAAAACGTTTGCACTGAGTTAGCAGACAGCGTTTAAACAGAACATGTTTCATACTACAGTGTAAAAGAGCATATTTTTGATTCCTCATTTAAAGGCCCAGTTTCACCCATTCGGCATTGCGGCCGTTTGTTATTGTTTTCAAATGACGAAATGATTTTTGATTGGCTCTTTGCTTATCGCGGGTTTCCCCTGTTTCTTGTCGGTTCGAAGCGCGCCACTGTAAGATCGTATCTTTCACTTTGTTGGCCGATAACTAGTATTCCAATAGTTTGCCGGATCCGTGGTTCATGGATAGCTTTCCAGAAGATGCCCCAAGCACACTTGTAAATTTTTATGGCTCAGCATTGGACTCGAATGAAGAGGACAACGAGGAAGATGTAGACGTAACTGCAGAGGTGAGATATTTCAAAATGGCCATTTCACGCGGCCGCTGTATTTACTTTATAATTATTTCGTCACAGCTCCTAAATTGTTTCTTTCTTTATCAGGGTGTAGAAAACGAAAGAGTAACCTGTATTTGTTCTGGGCAATGTGCACGGAAGAGAGGAAAAGGAGCGTGTCCGTGCAAAGCAGCCGACCTCAATTGTGCTGACGCTTGTAAATGTGTCAAGTCCAAGTGCAACAATCAGGTACGAGACCGCCTTATGATACAAAAGCTTACAAATGAATTTTCTGTCACAATAATTTAACTATTCTTCTAGCGCTTATTTATTTGTAATTTCGTCTACGGACAGGTATCAACAGCAGCAGTCGCACAAAGAGGCCAGGAAAATATAATTCCTGATGGTGCCGAGCGTTTGGAGGCCGAAGTTCAGCAGTCCGCCGCACAAATCCAGGTAAATTTTCATTACACAGCCGATGCTCAGATATGTAATGGTGGCATCTATCCGTAAATTTCAAGTTCGTTTGCACGATTGATCACACTAATTACTTTCAATGCACCTGGTATTGATAGTTATTGTAAAAAAATTAACTGCGCAAAAGGAAGAAAAGAAAATGCCTGTTCAGATAAACCACTGGGATTTTGTATATTTCCACACTTCAAAGAACTGTTTGCCCTGTTGGGGTCATGATGTGCAAGTGAAAATAACTTGATTGCCTTTGAATCACAAATGCATCTCAAAACTATCTAAGTACTAGTAAAAAATTGAATTGATATATGTACTCATTTCAGCCACTGGGCTGGCATTCACTGTATGGTAGATTCAATTATCTTTATTAGAATATTTTTAAAATTTCTTGCTTAGTTTGAAAGGAACAAATGGCAATACGGAAAACGTTACGAAATCAATTTGCCTAAAACCATTGGTGTTTGACTCAGCTCATGAAATCAAATCCATTTCCTTCTATTCCTTATTTTACTAAACTAAACCTCCAAAATAAGCAATGTTCAGTGATAAAAGAGTCCCGCCACAATGTACCCAGTGGTAACAATGTTGCATCATTGATTTGGAAAACACGCGAACGAAATTGATTTTCTCTCATACCAACCTCTACAAAATGGGGCGCTATAACTGCCCATGCTCTCATTAGATGCAATAACGGTCTGTTGGTATTGCGGGCGCTCCTCAGTATCACATCCGCTAGTCGGTACAAATGAAGTGTTGTGCTAAAAGATGGCGTCTGACCATTGGAGCTTGCAGGAACTCCTCCTCCAGGGGAATTTGAACTCTTGTCAACTACGGAACCAAACAGCTGCGTCTTGGAAGCGTAGACGAGGGCTTCAAGGAACGACAGAAGACCCTCGAGGTGAAGCGTGTTGGCGGCGTGCTCGAAAAGACGATCTACAGCGGCGGAAAGAGCGTAAATTGCGCGGGAGGCATCGGCTGGGGTCAACAGTCCGCCGTTGGATGGCGCATGGTCCGAGCCATTTTCGGAATTTTGTCGGACAACGCCGGTACCATTCGGAGAGAGTTCGCCAGAAAGGTAATCAGAGATGCTGGAAGATTCCGACATTGGTGAAGGAATGTCGGAGTTTATGCGGAAAGAGCTCGGCGGTGTCACGTGTGACGCCAAGTCTCCTACACCGCTACTGAAATGCACACGTTCCAGCTGCGATATGTACGTACAGCATCTGCAAATAGATACCATGTGATCAATCTCCAGTTTCTCCTTAAAATTTCTCAACATAGTTCAAGCTGGAGGGTGATGAGAATTTATAAAATTATCAACTACATGTTTTAGTGTAATTGTTATTAGTGTAAGGCAAATCGTCAGCTTGGGAAAACGGCTTTGACGCACCTCCACGCTTTTCTTCAAACTAAAATTTAATCGCAATTAACAACAACACTGGCAGTATTACTTATGTAATTGTCAATTGTTTCGTTGGATAATTAGTGCTTAGTCACTTGGTTTTTCTTAATTATTACGACTGGCTGTACCTGAATACGTGTTTCCAGCATTTTGGTGCGTGACTTCCGAGTTCCACTCCAACGGCCAGCAGTCCATCCATACTTAGGACATGCGCAGCGTGAAGCTTGATGAAGCTTGGCGAGGAGTGGGACCTGGTTCTCTTTCCTTCCAGACCCTCTCCCCCACAAGAAGCACTTGCTAACTGGGCTAGAACCAGTTCACAGCGGGTTTGAATTCCCAGTGTGCAACACAAGCGGGCTGCTCGTCGCAGACCATCCAGACTGAGGCAGATGGTGTCACGTTCGCGATTGTGATCTCTCTTGGATTCTCCGCCCAGCATTGCAGCAACGTTATTCGAAGTACCTGGATTGTAAGATAATTATTACGGACTCTGATCAAAGGATTACCAAAAAAGCCTACATTAGTCATGGGATATTACCCTGTGTAACTAATACAGGTATGTACATCCCAAAAGGTATGGCATGGGTAATTAGCTGTTTGGTCGGAAAATATATAGGTCATAGATTTTACCATTTCGGTCTCAAATTGGGTATGGTTTTAAGGGAGCCGCTTGAGCATATTTAATCAAGCGTGTTATCTCTATAAAAGAGAGAAAGAGCGGCAATTGAAAATTACATTAGATCCTATAAAGCACGATTTATCGCTTCAGATAGGCCAACAGCAGGTTCGACAGAACTGGTATGAAAATTGACATACTTAATGTTATTAGAGGTCAGGATTTGGAGGCCCAGGGCACACTTCCCAGTGAACGTTCGAAGGGATATGCAGCCCCCGCCCCCAGCCTCCTTCCAAGTCTGCTCACCTGAGATGGAAGTCTCCAGAGGAGCTGACAGAATCTCTAACACTGAATCCCACGTGGTAAGCAGCACCCTCCTTGCAAACTTCATCCCCTCTCTCTTAGCTGGCGGCAGCGTGCTGGGGTTCCTGTGGTGAAGGAAAGGGCTGTCGTCTTCCTCGGAAAGCATGTTGTCGTTGAGTGTGTTGATCAGGGCCCGGTTGGTCAATGGTGAGTCCAGTGTGTAGCCGGCCTTTCCTAAAATGTTGTAGGTGGTGACAAGGCGGTACAGCTCACCCAGCCAGACGGAGGACAGACCAATGGGAACGCCACTGTTAAGAATGGCACTAATGAAGTCCTCCTTGGAAATCAGAGGAAAACAGGAAAAATTAGTTTTATATATCCCTCCCTTCTCTCCTCACCCTCTCAGACTAACTAATTCTTGGTTATTTAGCTATCAGTTCAGATAAATGTGGCCATATCTCCTCTAGCCTCGAAGTAAAGGATGTTCCAGGTGGGTATATTTGTATTCTTAGTCAAAAGGGAAAAAATGCAGCTATTTTCCAAAGGAGAAAATCTCAATAAATAGAGCTGGCCACAAAGTGAAACTTTCTATTTTCCTTCAAAATTAAAGTCCTAACTTTAAGTACGCGGGTAATTAAAGTTGGCATTCTTTAGGCATAATATTCGCAATTTGTTTGCGTTGCTAATTCTCTGTTTGGCTAGCTTCGAGCGAGAAAGATGGACCTAGTGACCCATTGTGATTGGCTACCCGAGTGGGCAAGATGGGACTCTCTTGCTCGCCCGAGAACACCCGGTTTGTTGCGCAAGAAAATAAAAAAGGCTAGTGTGTTCTTGATTCTATGTAATAATTCCTTTATTGACGAATTTTGTTCGATCAAGATGGCTATGAAAGTCGACTGCACCTCGGTTCATAAAGACGCGGGACAAAAAAGAACTTTGCCAATATTCGACCATCTTGACCTTGGTCAATACCCCATACATAGCACGATAAGCCGCGGTACGTTTTATTTTCTTTCCTACCTGTGCTAGTGCGGGCGTGGCTGTTTTCTTCTGATAGTATCCACTCTTCAGTAACTTCAAATTCAGCGTCATAGTAGCGTACACAGTGACGTACACACCATCCGCATTAAGAATAGGGAAGCTCGGGTCCGACATCGCTCCTTCGCCCGACTTCTCATCGACCAAATCCGACCGTCCCCGAAGTGTTCCGAAGTTTGGAACGTTTTTGCGCTTGAGTGCCATGCATGTGACCGCTTCACAGACGTCAGAAGCGAACTGCTGCAGAGCTTCGTCAACGGCCACTGGATCAGAGAGGCTCAGTACTGATGGAAGAATGCCAAGTAAACAGCGTGCAAAGTTTCTAGCGCCTTCTTTCTCGTTTTCCTCGACACTCTTTTTGACGTCCTTTACTTTCTTTTTGTCTGGTGATTTGCCTGAAGCGTTTTCTTTGCCTTTGTTCACAAAAACACCGTTTATTTTCACGCCCTGCGACGAATTTTTCCTCGGCATGCTCGCTGCTCCCTTAGCATCAGGCTCGTCCAAACTCTGGCTTTTAAGCAGAATTCCTTTTGGTTTATCACCGTTGCCGTTTTGTTGTTTACGATCGTATTCCGAAGCCGAACGAGTTCTCCGAAGAGTCCCTCGGGGGCCTTTCGTTGGCGATCGGTCTTTTTCCTTTTCCTCCCTCAGAGCCTTTTCTCTAGCTTCGATTTTATTTGCTTTGGACTCGACGTATTTCCTGTGCGTTGGCGAAGCTTGTTCCGCAGGTTTTCTGTTCATAGGTTCGACTATTTTCCCATCATTCGGCCACCGTCTTAATCCGGGTTTCGGATTGAACGACGAATCATTTGATGAATGCGCTTGAGGCTTGGGAATCCCTCCTCTGTTACGTTTTGGTTGACCTCCTCTCTTTTTATCGCTATCAGCCGAAGGTGCTTCGTGGTTTTCAGTTATAAGCGACGCCCAAGAATTACATTTTTTCAACGGAAAACGTTGCAGACTAGGCGAGGAACCTTTACTAATCGAAAGATCATTGTCAGAATAAGACCTTCGCAATCCGAACTTGCTCTGCGTCTTAGAGCCGCTTTGCGATAGCGATGCTAAAAAGTTCGCTTTTCTTTCCGACAATGCACCACTGTCTGACCCTGCGCGCTCTCGCTGATGCGCATGCCCATTCATGGTACGTTTTTGAACAGTCGGTTTCTGCCTTGTTTTGCCATCAAGTGATGAAGATCGTTTGACTGTTGTCCGCGCATTGCCGTGAGGACTGGTGCCAACTCTTCTCGGAAGGCTGCTCTTGCGTGGAGTCCCAGACCGCGGTGCATTGTTGAGGCGGGAGTTTTTGATGTTTTCGGTTTCGTGTATTTCAAACATTGCTATCTCGTCTTCTGAGGCGAAGTGTACGCTCTTCGGTATAAGAGGCCTGATTTCAGGTTCGTCCTCTGAAACTGAACGAGAAAAAGAGAATTACTGCTAAGGTGTTATAATTATATACAGATCTACACGTGATATCTGAGCTGACAATTGCACACCTCGTGTGGTGTGCCAAGGGACAACTTGCGGAAATCCAGCTGGCTGACATACTTGCAAATTTGCTATCTTAATGGTTACACTATCGAACGATAGAGAGTCCTCGGGGTGAGCGCAGCGTTTTTTGTGATTCTTGGCGCAAAGCATTCAACGAACATAAAAAATAGGGCTTCTTGCTCTCGATCTCTACCGGCGATTGTGATAGTTGGCTTGCAGCTTTGACCCTCGCCAATTTTCAACCAAGAGAAATCCCAAGCTCTCAATTCAATGTTCGGTATGAGAACACCCAGAAAAAATTCAGCAGTTTTGATAATTTTTGGGATAAGTTCGGTAAATGTCAGATTGTCTTCGTAAATGCCCGAAATAGAACTTTTGAAACTTTTGTTCTGAGGCAGTCCTGTGCCGTTATTTTTCCTTCAATTTATCGCGTGTTCATTATTGTTAGAAAGAAAACCGTGCATGAGCTCCACAACTTAATCATTGATACACTCTATTTGGTGGCTTTAGATATACTTCTTTAAAAAAGTGTATTCTTTAAGCACATGTTTGGTTAGATGTCTTACCATCATTTCTCATTATTTCGCCATCTGTAAGATTGTCCCAGGCTCCTCCATCCTTCTCAAATCGCTCGGTCAGAGACTCAATATCTCCATCGGGGGATCCCTGGGAATTCAATTCCCACCGGTTTCCCCCTCTATAACTGCTTCCCTTTCCATTCATCCTACCGTTAACAGAGTTTCCCGATTCTCGAGCAGAAGCAGCGTTGTCGTATTGTTCTATGAGCGTGTCCCAGTTATCAGTTTCTTTCATTTTGCTCAGGAATTCGATGTGTTCATCGCTCAAGCCTCGTCCTTGACTTAAGTCTTCTAAGGATCCAAGCAACGCTACCACGCATGCTACACTACAGCTGGCCACAGTACTGTCGGCGCAACGGGCAGATTCCACAATGCCATCCATCAAACTAAATAAAATAAAATAAGATATTAATCAAGGATTGTTATCACAATACTATTCCCTAAAGATAGTCGATTCAAACTTGTGATTTGAAAACTTATTTTGTTTCAGTTAAGGCTGCCGCACACTAGCCGAATTTTCGTCGTAGAAATGCAGATTTTTTGTCGGGGTCAAATCGGTTTAAAATTTGTCGGGCCATTAGCTTGCCGCAAACTAGCCGATTTTTTGAAGCGACTAACCGCGTTGAGGCTTGGGGCCAAGTCATCCAAAATCAAGATGGAGCCTATTCCACCGACGTGACTCTCTTGACATTGCCTAATTGGTTGAGGCGCGCGCGAGCCCCAACAAATTGTCTTGTTCCACCGCACACTAGCCGACAAGGCCCGACAAGAAGTTTTGAGATTTAGAACTGTCAGATATCACCCGACAAGCTGCGATCTTGTCGCAGACTTGTCTGAATTTACCGCACACTAGCCGACAAGTGAAGATTTTTTGTCGGCCGACAAAAAATCGGCTAGTGTGCGGCGGCCTTTAGGCTTGCATTTATACCAAGAGGCCCATAAATATCGAAACTGTAAACTACTCAAATTTTAACCATTACGGTAGGTATTGTGGCTACTTTGGAACTGACTCATTGTGCAAATCTTAGGGAGCTTTCCATTCCAAAATTTCCATTGGCGACTTGAATGGAACAGCATTTCCCACAATTTCTGGAAAAGAGGATAACCTTGTGAAGTACTGGCAAATTTTGGAAATTTCTCATCTGGAATTTTCGTTTTATTTGATTTTCTCCAGGATCTGCAATTTCCAGAATTTTTGGTTGAGTGGTTTGTATTTCGGAAATTCAACAATTCTCGGATTTTCCGGAAACTTGCTAAGAACATTTTCGAACGAGTTGTCTCTTTCCCGGAATTTTTGGTTGAATGAAAAGCACCCCTTGTTACAACCGGGGCACACTGTGCCGACTTCGCGGAAACTCTCGATTAAGTACCGGAGAGTCGCATTCTTTTTGTCCTAGCGACATTCCTGTTATTAAAATAAGTTAACACGGACTATATTTCTTCTGTATCACACTTACAGTCGTAGTAAATCCAATTCAGATTTCTTCTGCTCGGTCGGGGAGTCTGGTGATGGAGGATTGTCCTTGTCAATAATCGTCGGACCTGCGGCATCCAATAGTCGCTGCGGACTGGAGAGAAACTGGAGACGAATTAAAAATGCAATTAACAACGTAGAAGTGAACCTTGAAAAATGGCTACTTCGGGAACAAAATTACTCAGTGTAGAGTGTAGTCTAATCAGTGTTGAGTGGCAGCCGTGAGGAGCACCGTTTTGTGGGTCATGAATGTAACCTAAACAACATTTTAACAATAAGGAAAGATACCACTTAGATGAACATTTTCTTCTGGAAAGAACCGTCTATTCACGTGAAATTTTAGACGCTCAAAGCGTTCCGAAGGACAATACATGTTTAGAATAAAACTAATGTGAACGCCTGGACTGAAATAAAGCTGCGTCATAACAGGATTTGTCTCAGTGAAGTCAATTTATCTTCCGATCAATTTTAAATTTCTCCGTACTGTTCTTAGCAAATCTAACATGCAAGTAGTGAGAATAAACTACTTGATCAGCCAATCCACTGTACCTCTTTTAGCGCTTTCAATGCCTCCGCTCTCTGCTGCGCTGGAGGATACAAAATAATCCGATGGAACAGTGACTCTAACACGGGCCTCATGGCCGCCAAGGGGCCCACAAGCCGCAGGAGCTCCGTGGCTATGTTATAAATGGTCCTTGGTATAGGCCCCACAACCGAGGACGATTTAGCGAAGTTCCCTGTTCCGCGTCCGCCTCGGTTGATTTCTTCAGGGAATGGAGTAACGGTTTTAGGCCGCTTGTTTAGATCATTCAGGGGGCTGCCTAGCAACTGAATGAGCGCGGGACAAAGAAGTTGCCTGAAAGAGAAAGAGAGAAACAATCGTCCTGGCTCTGTAATGTCTGTAGCTATTAAATTTAGATTTGGTGTTTTCTGTTCTTGGAAACGGGGGAAGTGAGATGATTCATATATGAAGTACTTTCTGAGATTTTTTCAAAGAAAAACTGATAGCTTTTCAGTTAATGATCGTCGTAAGTTCTTGTGGTAACAAGTGAAGGAATCTGGTGGGATAATCATTTTCGTTACTCGTATTTCTATCCACTAGACAACATGTTTATATATACTGTCCTGAAGGATTAGGTGTTTAACGCTTTTTACTAGTGGGATTTATTTGATAATAAGTTGTGAACGTTTGCTCGCGGTTGTTGAGTTTTGTCTCGCAGTTTCAACCCATTTCAAACGTTTACTATCCTCACTTCCTCAAAGGTTCCTGTCGTTTTTCGGAACTGTTACAAAATCAAACGTCTGTTTCTTGAATAGTAGCAAATACCAATAACTCCGCCATGTTCGCCATGTTCCTGAACTCACCAGATGACGTTTATAAACTCTTTCTCTTGTTGCAAGGCTGTCGATAGGCTGCTAAGCATCACTAAGATGGCCTCCAGGTACAATGGGATGGCCTGGCCGCTTTGCACCGGCACACTACGACAATAATCAAAAATAATTGTTATCCACGTTCATGGAGGGAAATGCCATGGGAAACTCACCAAGCAAAATCAAAGTACAAAGTCAGGTTTTCAAATCGAATAAGAAATTTTATCTTTCCAAACAAATATCGCTTAAAGAATCACGATGGTTAGATAATGTAACCCGAAGACTTCCAAAGATCGCTCGAAAAATTCCGAAGATTGCCGAGATTTAACGATGTTTTGCCTGAAATTTCAAAAACTTCTGAGCTTACTCCGAGAATTTTCCGAAGATTTTACGAACACTCCTAACGACTGCAGGAAGATTTCTAAGTAAACTGTTTTTGCACCGTTAATAACTGGAAGAAATAAACAGTTGTGAATTAATTGTTTTCTTTCTTCGTGCCAAAAGTCACTGACTACAAACGCATAAGATAAGATTACATCGACATAGAATCTGGATCGAATTTTACCAATCGAACGGAGCCGAAGAGCAGATGGGAGTTTTTGTTTTGTTTTTTGTTATGAAAACTTTCCCAGTCTTTTCTCGTATTTTCGGTTTTCAATTAAATGGAAATTAGAGGTAACTGAAGGACAACGAGAAGAGAAAAAATCAACTTTTGAGGATAACATTCTCATAAAGTCGTACATATGTTTTCTGGTACGTGCTGATGTTTACAAAAAAATTTTCAAGTTGAAGTTACAATTTATTCTTATAGCATTGCGTGCCCGGCATTATTCTTTCCACAGTGATCCCACGCTGAGCGACAGAAAACTGAGTAATTATATGAGCGCTTTACCCTTTGATTCCTGGTAACAACTAAATCACATCATCCTATCGCAATAAAAACCACACAGGGCGACAAACTTTTCAGTGCCTCAATATCCGCAAGCCTACATAATGAGTTATTATCTGAGCAAACATTTAGTCAAATTTTGACTAATTTTTTTATTTGTTGTGTTACTTATGTTAACATTCAATACTACATTTTCCTAATTATTTTATTTGTTTTTATTTTAGGTGCCAAACGGTTGCCAAATGTTCCTTCCTAATAAACGTCGAGGGAACTACATTCGATCAGTACGAAAATTTGTTATTCGTTGTGTTCAAATTTTAATATTCTCTATGGGACAATCACAATGATTCATTGTAGGGTGCATAGAGGAACCATAATTTTATTTTGAAGTACAAAACATATCCTTTACCCCAAAAAATAGCTATGTTTAACCTAAAAGGCGCAAAACAAAAAACAATAATTTTACCAGTTATAGACACGTTCATTTTCTCCACCCTTAGTACATGGACTCTGGTCTTTCAACTTTTTCATTTCAACTTTTTAAATGAAGCAGTGAGAAGCGACCGCTTTTATTTCTCTGATATTTTTCAAGTTTGAGTTATCTATTGAACTGCAAATGATACGAAAGCTCTAAATTGGAAACGAAATGCCAAATTTTACTGTACGGGAGAATGAAATACAGACATTTCAACGTGAAAAAACTTCCAAAGAATTTCTCAGTTAAATGGTCACACGCTTTCATCTACAACCACAAAACTGAGAACCACATAATTGTCTTTGTGAGTAAAAGGTGTTAAAGACCTTCTCGCGCTAGTATTCAGTTATAATTTTGTTTGTTTGTTTTGGCCTTTTTGTTCTATAAATCGAGTAAACAGATCTAAGTATCTCCTTACCTTGGTCCCGCGGTGAGTCGGAAGCAGAAATGCTTCAGTAACAGCACCACGTCTTGACTCAACAACTTGGCATGGTCGGTAGAGAGCAGATTCGTGTCTACATACATGAAGGGAAAGTAGAAGGTAATTACGTTACGTCACAACACCGTATTTGAAAGCATCGCAGGTGAAATGGTCTGGTTTTGGCGGGAAATAAAGCGATTGTCTCACAAATAGAACACCGGTGTACAGAATGAAAAAATACATATAGATTTACTTACGTTTCACTATCTTGGAGTCCGTTGAAGATTTTGATGTCTAAAAAAGGAGTTGTACACACTACTTTATCATTGGTACAGTCATAACGGAAAAATGTTGCAACCACGCGACATTAGGGACCTCACGCATATACGACGGCGACGGCGAGGACGACGCCTAGTAAAAAATGTGTTTCTATTTTACTTTGGAATTTCTCATTTATTTAGATCTATTCAGTGTGTTTGTCGGTATTAAAACTTGCCCCTGCTGAATGTGCTACGGATGCGTTCAGTTCCAAATAGAAATACGAAAAATTAGCCGTCGTGGTTCACGTTCTCCAGACAACGCAGAATTTGGTCATTTCACGTTTATGTTTTGCAGAGGACGGCAAAGAAATGTACCAAGAATTATAATGCACGTGCACAGCCATTGTTCTCCTCATTAAACCTTTTGTTTGGTGACGTTCTCGTTGCCGTTGCCGTCGTGTTTTGCGTAAGGTCCCTATTACCGCAAGCTTTAAGAGCTCTCAATGTTGTGCTCCACCTTTAAAAAAACTCCTGTTGCCCGCTAAATTGATCTTTTATTGGCCTATGAAGTTTAGCTTTATCTCAGTAGTGGAGCTTGGGGGCGAGGGTAGTTTATGGAGTGTGTAGAAGCAACGTGTCAAGTCACATATTTATGATATAGAAGGCAGAATTGAGCATTAGCTCTATTGAACCATCTGCTTGCGCCCTCAAATCCCAGAGACTGGGATGCACTCTACATTTACTCTTAGTAATCGACTATTCTCTGAATATATTTCATGTGCTACTATCAGAAGTTAACCAACTTCTCTATCTGCGCGGTACAGAGATGCAAGATTCGACTTAAATTCTTCGGTACGCAGGACACTGATTAGGGTAGCGTGTCTGTTTGATTACTGCTCGATTACTGATTCGTCTCCAGTCGTCTTCAAACAACTTCATACAACGCGCGGCACGGGGTGAGGTGGGAGCGCGGGGTAAGTCAGGCTCGAATATAAGATTTCGCTTAAACAAGAGCCAATCAAAGCCAGCTACGGGGAACTCTGTATAAGAATGTTTCGGGTCATATCTCAAAAGTCCTAGACTCCGGCGGAGACAATGACGTCAATCTTACCATGGGACTTGCCAGACTGTCCTGCAGACGATGACACACTGAACTAAGCATCTGTGTTAAGGTGGCTCTGCACGCTGTCTTGGTAGCGACCTGATGAGCACGCGTGTACGTCTCGATGCATATCTGTGAACAAACACGCGGAAATTAGTGTTGGCTGGGTGCGGGAAGTTAGACCTTTTAAGTCTCCTACGGGTTAAAGCGTTTAATTCGGCGTCGTAAAATAAGACTCGCTGTGACAAATGATTGCTTTAGGGAAATCCGTGTTATAAAGCTATAGATTATCTGTAAATTTGAGGTGTTCTCACCATTGAATATTCAATGATTCCACTCATATTTGCAGTAGTTAGTAAACGGCACAGGTGCTAAAAAATGTGTGGTAGAAGTTTGCCTGGTTTTAGGTTCAATTTTCGGTTGATTAATGCTAAATAATTAAATATGTCGGCGAACGCCGGTGCAAAGAAATAATGCCCAATATATGCAAAAGCTATCCATAATTCCTCTCATTGGGTGAATGCGTCGCGAACTGGGATCAACCTAGATACGAACATTTGCCAAAAGAATCGATAAATTGTTGTCTGAGTTGCAAAATACTTTGTTTTATTACTCTTACCTCAGCAAGTTTGATGAGATATTCACCGTGAACTTCACAAGACGCAGAACACGTAATGATAAGCAGCAGCTGAAGAAGTAAAGGCAGGAAATGTTCTCTCCATAATTCGCAATAAAACTTCTCGCCATATTTAGAGCCCGTCTTCATCATACGTGAGTGAAGGTTGCATTTATCGTTTAGAAATTACGGAAACCAAATGAGAGCCAGTTAATATGAGGGTCGTACAGGGGTATTCTCTTGATGCGTGATTAGCTGATTTTATTTTTCGTGAAACGTGAATTTAGGAAATCATTCTTCGTTATCCGTGACCAAAAGGTTTTCCGTGACCGGCAAAGACTTGAATTATTAACCGAAATTCGTGATTTCACCACTCTATTCGACGTTATTTTGAGACGAAAGTCTTCCGAATGGTTAGAGTCTTCTATCGAGATTGACTTAGGTATGCGATTTGCAATATGGAGCCTTGACTTTGCCTTTCACGATTTCGCCTTTTTCAAACACTCTTTCTAGTGTAAGAGCCGATTATTAAAAATAGTATCTTAATTACTTATTTTCGTGATTCGGGAAAACGAAATTTTTATACCCGTGATCCGTGATCCTCTATTTTTTCCGTTCCTGAACCGTGCCAGAGAACCCCCTGAACGACCTTCTAATATGTATCACATTAATATGTACCACAATGATAAAAACCAAACATGTTCGACGCCGAGTCACTGACAGATGACTCTACCGTGTAGAACAGCTTCTTTCATTACTATAACTAGGCTGATTTCCGTCTACGTTTGAGATTGTTACCTTCATAACTTCGACCTGTACTTCATCTGCCAGAGAGGGAGTGGACGCTACTGTGGCAAGAAACTGAACCGGAAGTTGACTTTCTGCGTCTTCTTCATTCTCCGAGCGAAATCGATCATCGGAAATTAACTTCTGAAAAAACAAGATTTAAAACAGAGTTAGGTCAACGACAAGGGATAAGTGACCACCTCTCTAAGTAATTTTTGGCCCTGTTAGGAATACTTGAAGAACCAGCCGAACATCGCGAGACACTTGAACATCTGGCACCCATTATAGCATATAGCTATAACGAGCGTGTCACCCTTTCGCTTATACAGTCAACACTCGTTTTAGCGGGCACCATCGGGGGAGAGAGTCTGCAATAGTGTCACGTGCTGCTACACTCTTTTAAGATTTCCAGTTTCTTTTCATTTGTAGTACATTATTTGGCTTCGATAAGAGAAATCATAGCCTTTTGCTTCGACTTATAATCATATAATATAGGTCAAAATAGTGTACAGTTTTTAACTTTCCAAAACTGCAGAATAATTTAGTCATTCAATACGTCAAAGTTGTCCGTTGTAACGAGAGAAGAACAATAAAAATGTTAGTTTGGGACCACCTGATGTGCCCCAAATTCTGTAATAGCGGGAGTCCTTCATATAACGGTAGTTATTTCCATACGTTTCTTTGTAGTTTCGACTGGCCGGGGATCTAGCTTCAATTCGTAATAGCGAGTGTCCATGTTAGCGGGGTGTATGCAAGGCGCAAGTTGACGGTAATACTGATTTTCTCAGTTACCAGCTCCTTTCCTTCCGTCCTCTCCCGCTATTCTTACAGTACCCAAAATATCGGGATTTGCGGAGCTAATAATGCCCGAAAGTGGCTGAAACAATATTTCAGTCAAGAAGGGCAGTTGAATGATTTCTGATGTTACCACGGTGATATACTTAGTGTTTGACCTGTCTGACATCTTGGAACAAAAGTTTCTTTTAGAAACCTGTCCTCCGCATTATCATGTTACCTAGGCAACCTCGCTGATCAAGAAATCGTACGATTCTCGTACGATTCGGCTAAAACGTTTTTTGTCATCCTTGGTCACATTTTAATTGCCACTTTTATCGGCGTGCTCCGGAAATTCGCCGCAGCTGAGTAACCATAAGTGTTTTGTCCAAGGTGAATTGTAAATTATTTATGTCTCAATTAGTATACATTTGTACATTACTTAGGAAAGGTTCCACCCGAGCAACTGGAAATCAATTTACAATCCTGATAAACGTCAAAAACACGTCAACTGATTCATGAACTCACATAACGTTTAACAGACACGTTGCCTCTCTGCCACCATACAAACTGACGACTCGAAAGTGAACAAAACTTTAAATCAAACATTTCCGTCCAATATTTTCCCTTCCTAGGCTGTTTCTAATCTTATCAGTGTTGTTAGATCAGATCAGGCATAAAGTTAGACATTCTTTTAAGAATTAATAAGTTTTTGTTTTCCTCCATAACTTAAGCACGATTTCAAAAGACGACGAAATCGGAATAAACAAGATAAAATGCTAAAATTGCAGTCAGGGATGGCCATCGGTAGCATAAATCAGTTGTATATATTCAAGATAAGCTTAGCTGGGCGAATTTGTGCCAGCTGTTGTAGGGGATTTTAGTGACTTGATTGGCCTGAAGGCTTGAGCATTCGTTTAGGCTGTTTTATACTTACGTCACGAATTTAAAGATAAATTTAGAGTCAAGCGCTACGCGGATTTTCTAACGCATCGATAACGTTTCAGTAATATTAAGGCTGGTTTCCATGTGATCACCAATATTGCCACGTTTACCGCAAGCAAGGCTCAGTGATCGTTGCGATGATATGTCCTGACCATCACTGTGGTAGACATCTCAACGATGGTAGGTATCATATGTCATAAATAGGTAGTCGTAACGATCGTTCAGTTAAAGCTGAACCAGCTGTGGTGACCGCAGCGGCATGGGAACCAGCCTTGAGATAGACCTGTAAACCTTAGCTCCCAGGAGTCTCCTGTAGCTTAGTAGTAGAGCATCTGACTAGTAACCAGAAGGTCGTAGGTCCAACTCGCTCGTAGCTAGAGAACTCTGAATTCCTTTAATTTCCGAGTATATCTGTGTCAGTGGCAAAAGATCATGTCCCCAGTTTAGGTCTATCTCAATAATCGTTGTCGCAACGATCGCTAAAAAGTTGTTTCTATATGAATGCAGAGATCCCTGAACATTTTCTCAGCGGTTGCAGTGATCATATGGTACAGTGTAAACCACGGTTGATTAAGCAAATTTGGATATATCGGGTTCAACAGCAGATAATACCAAAGTTACGCAATCTGGGCGCTCGTTCTGCCCAATTCGCTGAGAACATTAATTCATCGCTATTTTCACCTTTAATTATGTTTTATATCGTAAAATTCGAAAATATCTCTTCAGATCAGTTTTTAATAAAATGTCTGATTCTTAGAGCGAGTAAAAACTACAGGTATTCTCACTTGAAACGACTGGTGTTAAACTGAAAGCCGTATTATTTAAATCTCTCCCTGTTGACGAAACGTATCTTACGACTACGCATTATGTTAAGTTTTTCCATTTGCAAAAATTGTTTGAGTATTGGCTCAGACAGTTTTTTAAGAGGAACGAAATTTCAACCGAGCAATTTTGTACACGGGGCAGAGGATTTCGCGGCAGAGCGCGGCTTATTTCGGCGAACAAAAGGAGCGACTGAATTTCTTGCAAGTCGTCAACAAACAGTCACAGAGCAGGTTGCAAACGGCAGGAAAGCTTGAACGATCCTTGTTCGTTCTGGTACTGCACAAGCAACGAAAGTACCTCAATGACTTCAAGTGGGACTAAATTTTGTTCGCTTTTGACTTTGTTAAAACCGCACGTAAAACAGTGAAAGCCGGGAGTGAAAGCCGGCTTGCTGCGGAATGAAACCTTTGCCACAGACAGCTCAAGAATTATGTTAAAAGTGAATTTCATCATTAAAACCTAATGCGTTCTTGTCAAAATGTCCTTCAGTTTCCCGACAATGTTAAACGACGTGAACTGTTAGTGCCTCTAAACGTTTGTTAACAAAGCTGACTGCTGAGCTATTCCACGAGGATGTCATAAATTATTTATTTTCGAGTCAAAGCCACTGGAGAGTATATATTTTTCATAAATTTACGCAGAGAAAGAGATAGTTGTTCGTCGCTAATGATTTTTAGAAAACCATTTGTAAACATTCCCCGTTCTGCTTTAATTAAAGGAAATATCTTCAGAACGTTGGTGCAAAATGTTAATTGATACTTTAAAGAAAGCCTTTTTATGTCTTTTTTTGACAAGACAAGTGGTTTACAACTTTGAAAATCATTTTCTTCTGTTTAGAAGCTCTACGTAAACATGTCCTAAACGGAGACTAAAACTAACTGCAGCTAACAAAAACAATTCTATAATAACTTTTTACGGAGTAATTGCGGCAAAAATGTTTCTTTCGCTATGCAGATGACTTGGCTAATTTGTCTACTTCGTAAAAACTAAAGTTTGATTGGTGTGGAGTGTTTTTAAGGGCGAGCGTGAAATAAAGAAATCAATTCTTTTCTTGCCTATTTGCAAGAAAAACAATTGCTTGAAAAAATTAATTTTAGTTGTCTTCATATCTGAGTTGAAATAATGTTCAATTACAGAACGACAGTCAACGAAATGTCTTTTACTTTAAAAAAATCAAATTTTAAGAGATCAGCTGATTAAATAACTAAAAATCTGTGATTAGCAAGGATACCTGATATATTGACGGATTCGAAGTTTGCAAAATCCTGTCTCAAAAATTGCATATTTCTGTATCCCAGTTTCGTATCGCAGTTACGGCTATTTCGTTATGGCAATTTATTCCTTGCGGTAAAAATGTTACTTAAGCGACCAGCCAGCGGGCATTCAAATTAACTTTCAATTTTAATTCGTAAAGTATCCATTTTCACCTTTCCATTTTACGGAGACAACACCTCGTTGTTATCGTAATGTGATGTACTATTTTGTGTTACACGGGGCCTTGAGTTTAGGAAACTTTCAATTTTATCATCCGTAGAATTGGTTTGATTTTCAACTCCTTTCAT
This sequence comes from Orbicella faveolata, assembly GCF_042242905.1. NCBI lineage: Eukaryota > Metazoa > Cnidaria > Anthozoa > Scleractinia > Merulinidae > Orbicella > Orbicella faveolata. The sequence goes on from NW_028301539.1 coordinate 20,481,932, forward strand.
AAAATCCACTCATTAATTAATCAAATCCATCCGTCCATTGACCGTGCAAGACGTAGATACTACAGAATATTCCCCGCGAAAAACTGTTATTCGTCCACTAACCTGAAGGCCGTTTACAGCATGAAGCGACAGCTTGCTTGATCGAGACTCCAAGGCCAGTTTCAGCGGTAGGAAGCACTTTTCCCTGCGAAAAGAACAGCCAATTATATTTACAGACCATTTGATCCAACAGTGGTGTCCACTTTCCTACCTGTAGAAGCCGATATTAGCGGCAGAGGGGTTTGACTAGTGCTTACCTCAGCTCGTGGGGCTGGACTTTTCGCGTTCCATTTCGACTGATGAAGAGTCCGTCTGAAAAACCAAAACCACATTAATCAGCGTATTCTCCTGGCAAATTTCTCGCGGTTTTTTTCTTCACATTGCAACTAGCTTACCCGTCGCTGAAATACACGCGTCTCGTAGGTTCTTTGCTTTACTTGACGTGGCATCGTGAGCTAAGTTAGATAACACTTCCTCCATGGCTCTCTAACCCATCAGACAAGCCGCGCACAAGAAATAATTCCAGAAATTCGACGATTATTCCCGTCTCTATTGCGAGATCATCTTCTCGAAAGCTTTTTCAAGTCACAATATTTTGCTTCAGCAGGTCGTTAGCGCGTTCAACGAAAACAATTCAAACAATAGAGTAGAGAAGGTTATCAGCGATGCGCCGATCGCGTGCGCAGTGTTGTGTGCAGATGAATGGCTTCCTTCTTGGCACCTGTACGCTATCCTATCAATCATCTCCTTATAAGGAAAGCGCGCGCATACCTGAAACCGAGCGTACATTGGCATGACTGCAGACTTTAGCTCCTAAACTTGAGACGGTCGAAGCCAAAATATCTTCTCTAAACTGCGCTGTTTCAATCGAGCCCTCTCCCTGAATCGAATAATTCATACGCTTACTCTCTTACTGTTCTACAGCGTAGAACAGCGTACAACATAGAAGCCAGCTGATTAAACAAACGCAACTTTGAATTTTTTTCACTCGCCAGTACAAATTTCTCCAGAAATCAAATTCCTTAAAAGCGTGACGCCTTGGTGCGCGTTTGATTCACGCGTGTAGTTTGAAGTTAACATCTTTTCCCGTTTTGTTCTTAAGACGGTAGGGAGTGATTTCTGACAGATATGACTGGAGAGGTGCGGAGCAGGGCGGTACAATATTTCGCTCCCGTGTTCTCTCCGTGTGTTCCCTCCCACACAGTCCAGCAAGGGAATCCCCCACGTCGTTACAAGCAGGGTGTTCGTAAATCCACAAGATAATTTCAGCCCAAGGGATTTTCGCAACTAAAGCAAGTGCAAAGAACTCCATTTTTCCTAAGCCCGTTTATTTCGGAACAAGTGTTAACAACTTTATATACAAATGACAATTAAAAACCATCACAATACAGTTTTTGAGTCGAAGGTGACAGTGATTTGACAAGCAAGTCATCCTTTTGACATAACTACAAATTATTACCAAAAAGGTTAATGCAAGGACTGGAAATACAGTCGCTTTAATAAAATACTAAGCCTAAGGTAAAGAGTAAATATAAACCAGCTTTGGCTCAATTAACTTTGCTATCAAGTACACTGATTAAATAAAATTCACAACAAATATTACTCAACCCTTTGTTTGTCTGACACGGTTAGGGACAATTACACTAGACACTTGGTGCACTTTCTGACAATTTTCCAAGGTGTGTGAGTGTTTGCTAAGTTATATCTGGCGCGCAACTAGCTTTAACCAATCAGCGCAAAGGTGAAGTCCATATTTGGCCAATCACAAGCGAAAGCCAAACCGAATGTGATCGACTTAGGGAATTTCCCACACTGCCGGTAGCAATTTAAGGAAATCTACTCTGTGGTTTAACAACAATCATGCGGTTAGTTATCATAAACGAACTTACTTACAACAGCGAATTTAAAACTGGAAGAGAAGACAACAACTGGTTTTACCTCAACTAAAAGGAGTTTTAGAAACTAGTCAGTGAACCAAATCACCTTGAATCACAATTCGCAGTTACTTTCAGAGATAGTAGCTGTCTGGCTCCATAGGAAAAATAACAGCACATGGATGGCAATAAGCTTCTGAAAGGTTGAGAGCCAGGTCAAAGTAACTTGTTGTCTATCGTAACAGGCCTTGCGCTTACACACAACAGGAACTAAAAGAGCACTCATCCACAATCAGTAGTCCAAACATAAACTCTTGGAGTGTCTTTAGATACTTTGACAGAGGACAGTTTAGATACAGGCACTTGGCTAGGTAATGAAGGATGAGTATTAGCTATATTAATACACTGTATGACAGGACAGCTCCTGTTGAAAGAAACTGCACTAACATTGTAACTTAAATTCGGAAGTACAACACAAGCTTTGTTAGAGCTATTAAGAAAGGCTGAGCTTCTTTTAACATCCCCGCCTCCCCCCGCCACCCCACTGCCACCTCTACACCACAACCACAAATTAAACCCTGGATGGAGATGAATGCTGTGAGGGTAAAGTATCTTGCCCAAGAGCAAAAAGCCATGACTTTGAACAGACCTGCATCTGAGGCTATTAGATTAAACTACATGATCACCATGCTTCAAAAACAATATTAAGTACATAAGCAATTTCCAGTATAACTGTGCATGCCTTGCCGAGTCAGACAAACAGTCAGTGCAAGTTGTCACCATTTAAGAAAAAAAGGAAAATTATCTAACTTTTAACAAACAATTCTTGGAAGTATTTTCATGCATCAATGACCAACTTCTGCTTTTCAATGGGAAGCTTCTGCTCCAGAGCTGGGGCTTCAAACTCGCCATTGTATTCAAACTTGTCCTCGAAGTCTTTCAAGTCGATCTTCTTTCCTGAAGCTGGTGGCTTGCAGCAGAACACCCAGAAACAGCAGCTGAGGGTGCCAATTCCAATCAGAGCCACCACCGAAAAAACTGCCACACGAGCAGCAAATGGAAGGCTGTGGAACTTTGAGCAGAATCCCTTCTTAGTCTGAGAGAAAAACAATACAGTGGGACAGCAAGTGAGAAACTGAGAAATACATGTAATAAGTGCCTAGCTCAATACAAATTCTCCTTACTGGCTAAGAACATGTCTTTTTACGTTACTTTTGACAACTTGTTGTTACTTCAAGACAGTATTCCCAGTGCAGTGCTGGAAATAAGTCAGCCATTGGAGATTTTCCCACCAAACTTCGGAAAAGGCAAGAAAATGACTTAGCTTTCAGTCCTTGTTTGCAGACCAGGTCATTTCAATGAGAAACTAAGTGTTGATCACTCTTGCTTATCAGACATACAATATTAATTACTTATTATATGGCTGTATCGCACAAGGACTGGGAACTACTGAATTCACGAATTTGATTGGCCGAAATCGATATTGACCGTGGTCTAGATTTTCCCATCTAGACCGGCATCTAGACCGGTTTCATTTTGCGTTGACAAAGCAGCAAACTAAAATACAAAAATGTTCACCATTTTCTTTTATTTCCTTCTCAATTATTTATGGAAGTACCAAAAAGCCTGATGACAAAAAAAAAGTAAAGAGGACGAGCAAATTTTGGCAGGTTTAAGTTAAGCTCATTGCCGTTCGCAAGCAAAATGTCAGCAAACCAGTTACATTAAACGAATTAAAGTTTTCTTCTTTGCCATATAATAAACATCTTATTAACCGAGCTAAGTCGGTCTGTATGGGAGAATCTTGACCTTGGTCGCGTGTACAGACCTCAGTCAAGATTCTCCCATACAGACCTCCAGCTCGGTTAATAAGAGCTAATTATTAACTGAGAGAGAGGTCTTTATCGAAAAATCCCACTGAGAACTTGCTGTATTGACCGGCTGAGGTTTGAGATTTTCCTGCAGAGACCGGAAATTACTGGAGAATACTACCTTAGAATCACACTTTATATCAGCTACAAACCCTAGCCGCACCATATTCTGATATTTGTTGATTAAAATAAAATTGTCATTCTCCTCAGCATGTCATAATAATAACACTGACTAAGCTCTTTACATAAATTGTGCACCTCCCCAAGACCACATATATTTGGCTAAAATGTCACTTTAAATGGCCTGAGAAATTCCCTTATCAGTTTTGTAAACAGCCATAACTATATTAAAAAGAATATTGGTTCTCAATGGTTTGATATCCTTGAACAAACAACAGCTCTGAACAACTGGACATGATAAACAAGCGTTCTTACCGTGTCAGCTTTGTAAGGGTGGTCCGGCAGCTGGGCTGGTTTGGGGGCTGGGTTATCACTGTATGGTTTGTCAGGCAGGTGACCTGAAAAGCAAAATAAACATTCAGTTAGCATGGTTCACGTAGTTTAGCAATGGTGGTTAAAAACATGTAGGAGCACTGTAATCCTGGGGGAAATAACTGTGGCCACACTGTTAACGAAGGAAAGATATGCCTTAAAACAGCTTCAACAACAAAAAAAATGCATGATCCAGTCACTATTGAGTGCAGCCTCAGGCTAAGAAATGTCTCCATAATCTTGGAAAAAACTGTTGGAGTAATCAATCTCTTACAATAGGTTTCGTGACTACATACATTTTACGACTAAATAACCGGTAAATATAATTTTGTATTTATATAATGGCAAATTGTAACTTCATACATGTATATATAAAAAACAAAATAACAATAATGACATAAATGAAGAAAAATAGCTTCATACCATCTGGATATTTATGTGTGTCTTTATCCTGGGGCGTCTTGTGAATGTCGGATGACTCCAGCTCAATTGTTGTGATTTCACGCTTGGCAATCATCTCATTGTTGGCAGAATCCAGTTTCATCACCAACTGCGTCACTTTGATCTGCCTCACCACCTGGTGGTCCACCTGAACAATTTCCTCCTGCACTTGCAGCACTTTGAAAATTCCGTCATTTGTGGTCTGTTGTGACTCCGTCACCAACACCCTGATCACAATAGGGACCTTGGTCATGTGTTGCAACACTTCTTGGTTCTTGCCAATTTCATCTGCAATGGGAAGATCATACATCGAAACAGTCAGGTTCAGATGACTGAATAAATTTTGAACCTACATTGTAGATGAAGTGCAGTAAGAGATTTAAGACTTAGTTGCGGGTTTTGCGAAAGAGTTTGGGGGACTGTAAAGGGTTCATAAAGGAATAGATTGTGTGATACTGCCTGCACTGAAACAGGGTGTCATCAATGGGAGAACAATTTTAAAAACACAAGTCAAACCAATTCTGTAAGGCATGCAGTGTGTCTACTATTTTATGAGACCTTCTCACTACATCATGGTAGGATAAATCTGGAGATTAAAGAAGTTACCTAATAAACCTTTATTGAGACTGCACTTGTATATCTATGATTTCTTAACATACAGGTATATATTATACAGTTCAATGTTATACATACATGTAGCATTATGATTGGGAAGGGAAGGGGTAGGCTTTTTCATGTAAAGTTCTGGGGCATCTGGCATAATTTTCCAGGTCACTTTTTCAGACAATAATAATGCATGTTAATATCTCACAGAAAATATGACAACAAGAGAACAAGTTTGTACATAACTACGGAAACAGAAAGAGAATAAATGTCTCACCAATTTCTGCATAGAAATGAAACGTTGTGACTGCCTGGTGTATGGCCTTGGTGTTGTTCACATGCACTACACCATCAATGACACTGATTCTGATGTTTACCTATAAAATATAATATTTTTAGCATACACTGTATGAGGTGTTAATCAGTGATTAAAAACTACTTGAGCAAAAGTGTACTCTGAATGTCGCTCAACTAATCAGTGATCCCTGTGAGACCATGTCCATTTTGTTTAGGTGATGGGGTCAAATTACAGAAATCTGAAATTTGCATTTTTAATTCTCTTTAGAAGGGCTTGTTGGAATGAGTTGGACTAATAGAAAGCCTATGTATTATGCAATGAAAAAAATCACGAAAAAAATCACTGGAAGTAATAACACCTTAGACAAAATACTGACATGATAATAGTGAAATTCGCAAACAAATAAAAAATATTCACCAATCTCAGCAAACAGTGCTTTGGATCAATCACACACATGAAAATTTTCTCACTTCAGCTGTTGAGTTAATTTTGTTGTTGCTATTTACTTTGCTCCTTCCACCTTTCTTGCCACCTACACCTATACATTTGCAACTTATCATAGCTTGGCAAAAGACAATAGTTGTTATACAAAGTAATTTCAGTTGTTTTGCCACTGGAGACTCATGAAGAAGATATTAATCAATGGGTTTCACTGGAACTTTAAGTGATTACAAGTGAAAAAAAAATTGTTGGCGTGTTAAAATACATGGAATTCCATACTATAAAATGTGCAAATTTAAGACAAAATTTAAGACAAATTAATCTATAAAAAAATACATGAAAAATAGGTTTCACTGGAGGTAACTGCATCTTTTATAATGTTCCAGTGACGTCACTGCTAACGCTGATGAATACAATGTCTTTCTGCATCTACTCCATAAAAAATTGTTGGTGATGAAGGAGAAATTGTTGGCTTTCGGCTGCAGTTGCCTGCTACTTCCAAGGAAGTAGGTCCAAGGAGGTTGTTTTTCATAACAGGAAGATTAGGGATGACAGCTGCTCAGATTAACACAGCAACTACAAATACTTGTATTCAAATTGTCACAGAAGCAAAAAAAAAGTCGAAAACATGTACCTTGCACATCAAGCCCCGGTTGCTCGAAGGCTGGATAATGCTATCCACCGGATAAATCGCTGTCCAGTGGAGAAGTGTTAACGGAGTAAAACATGCTATCTGCTGGAAAGTGATTTATCCAGTTCATAGTATTATCCACCTTTCGAACGCAAGTCTGATAGACACCAACAACTTATGATTTTTACTTTGAACTGTAATTACAAAATTCATTAGGTGATGCAGAAAATAAGCAGATGTTATTGAAAAATGACTTTTCTACCATGTGGCTACCAAAACAGTGTATTTAAAAGACAGTGTAACTTGTTATCCACAAAGCATGCTTATCTGAATTTAGCATTCAGTATATTTCTTGTTTTCCTTATGATACCTGGACTGCAAAATCAAAAGAATATCAATCCATCTGTGATGAGAAACAATCACTATGTCGAAGACTTTTTTACAACACAGCAGTGGCCATAACAAGCACACTGCTACAAGACGAAAGAACAACAACAAAATGATGCTGACTAACAAACAACTTCTGGAAGCAGCTTTAACAACTAAAATACTTGCTACTTGCTCAGCCTAGATATTACATGTAGATGTACACTGTGGCTGTGCTTTTCCCCGATCCAGACATTTTTGTAACCATTTCTTGTGTATTTTAGAAGCAATGTGCTACTCAATCAGGAATCAGCGGAGTACAAAAACAACAACGACGACAATACAGTGCTTCCTGCTGCAAGCAAATGACACAAGTCCTCTACAACTTTTGACGCTGATAAGCAGTTGAAGATCATGCTATTTTTCACATAAAAATACTAGCACAGTAACTGTTAATAGCAGGGACAAACAGACTTTTAGTGAAGACAGACTACAAGGCTTAGGTGAACTAGCCTGTGAACGCAGACGTATTTCCGGCTGTCACTTGGTTCTGCCGAAAAATAACATCTGCGAACCCCCGCGCCAGAAAACGATTTCTGTGATGTAGGAATTCTAAGCCAATCACAGTTTAGCTCAAATAATCCCAAAACTACTTCGCGAGGTATTCGCTGCGAGGAGCACTCAAGTCTCATTTCATTATCATGGAATCTGATTGGCCAAGGAGAAAACAAAAGTCATTACGTCACAGAAATCGTTTCCTGGCTCGGGTTAGCAGACGTTATTTGTCGGCAGAACGAAGTGACAGCCGGAAATACATCTGCATTCGCAGGCTATGGGTGAACAGGCTCGAGGAAAAAACACCAGATGGTGTATGGCAGCAGGTGTCTGAACAACTCAAGAGAGAAAACTGCAAGAAAGCAAACTGCAGAACTACTGTAGAACCTTCCTATCTCAAAATTGGTTATCTTGAATCCCCCACTATCCTGAAATCAAATTACTTTCCTTTCAATACC